>NC_053447.1:59590679-59894447 GCF_007990345.1 Gossypium hirsutum
TCTTTAGAAGATACTTTGCACATACTTATAGACTACATAGCTGCTAAGGAGGTTTGGAGACAGGTCATCCAGGTAAGTCATCTAACAAATTTCTTTATGAAGAGTTTATATAATTGGATCTATTTTAATGTGCAAGACACTACTAGGACGCATGAGGAAAGATCCAGTTGGTTGTGCCTTTTCGGTCTTTTAGCTTGAAGCATCTGGAAGAATCGTAACCTGTTTTTTTTCAAATGAAAACTTAGAGCCCGGAAGAAATAGTTAAAGTGTAACAACCTAAATTTCAGTGGTGTTAGAAACAGTGGTTCGAGACCACTAAATCCAATGAGTGAGTTTGAAAATTTTATTATTTATTATTTATGAGTTAAGTATGATTTTAGAAAGATTTTTGAAATTAGTGATTGTGTTTTAAAAGAATTTATTAGGTCAAGTGGTTCTGAAAACGAGGTGTTGAGACATCGATTTCATAAACCGAGCCGTAAATATTTTTATAAATATTTACGGAGTGTCATTAAGTTAGCATTAAAGTTTCGCTAGAAAATTTTAACGTTTTGATAGTTAATTAATTAAAAAGAACTAAATTGAAAAAGGTACAAAACTTACCAGAATGATAAAAATAGCCTAAATGTTAAAGGAGGAAGGAATTGACAAGTAAATAAGCCTAAAATAAGAGGTTGGATGGCATGAGTGTAGAAAAATCATTAAACTAGTGTGAACAAGGGGTAAAATTGGAAATGAAATAAAACTTAATAGTTAAAAATAGGATTTGATTGAATATCTAGACATTTCTTCATAATTCTCAGCCAAAAACACCATTCAAGAACCCTTAAGAAGCTGGTTTTCATATTTTTCTACATGTGAGTTCAATTCTTGTTTTTTTCTTAAATTTGTTGTGTTTTTAAGACTTTTGTTATTAGGTCCAACTATCTAATTCATTAGTTTTTTTATTTTATGGGTAATTTTTAAAGTTACCATTGATGAGTGATGGATGTTTGTGATGAATTAATATGGATTTAAGACTTTAATTTTGTTATATGATGATTTTATAAAGTAAATTTGATAGATATTGATTTTAGGACTAAATTGTGAAGAATTTAAGAATTAGGGTTAGTAATTTTTATGTATCAAAGGCTGTAAGATAGCCTAAAATACTTAGATAAATTGTTAATTGAGAAAATTTAGTTCTTTTGGTAGACTAATTAGTAAGGGACTAAATTGTAAAAAACTATAAAAGTTGGGGCAATTGTGTAATTTCAAATTTTGAATGGGACTGATTGTAAAGTGGATTGAAACTGAAATATATGCTAATGCATGAATAATTTTATATTTTAGATCAAGAGCCCGTAGATCAACGAGAAAAAAAATTAACAGAATAATCCTTGAACTACTACAAACTTACAATTTAACCCAGGTAAGTTCGTATGGTTAAACTTTAATGTTAAATGTTAAATTGATGATTGGTATTATGTAATTATTCATATCATTTGTTGAAAATAAAATTATTGTTAAAGTTATAAAAATTGAATTAAATGTTCGAGGCGAAAGGAACGCGGGATTGAGTACATTCGTTCTGTGCAAAGGAGGAATTGATGACAAATTACCCAAGTAAATCAAGGTTCAACAGTCGCTGCTAACTTCCGTATTTTCTTACAGTTTAGCTCTTATGAGCTTCAGTTAACTTATATGAGTTTCAATTTAACTCTTCTAGGTTTCAGTTTAGCTCTTTTGAGCTTCAGTTTAACCCTTATGGGTTTCCGTTCAGCTCTTATGAGCTTCCATTTAACCCTTATGGGTTTCCGTTTAGCACTTATGTGCTTCTGTGCAGCCTTTGGGCTTCTGTATACGATGTACTCATATCTGTAAGACGTTCTCCAATTTGACAAAGGTTGGTAAGTGACATATGGAGTATTATTGGAAAACTTAATGATATTATCGACTTTGAGATGAAATAAGTGAAATCATCAATTGAAGTTGTGATTGGCAGGAAATGTGTAATGAACGATTTAATTAAACGCGTCATTATAGTATGTTTGGTAATATTTAAGTTTAAAGCCAACGAACTTACTAAGCTATATGTTTAGCTTACTTGTGTTGTTTAATGTTCTTTGTAGATTTTCAAGTAGTTAGGAGGTCAGATCAACACATCGAATCACATTATCTAACTTGCCGGTAGATTTTGCTAAACATACTATGTTTTATATGGCATGTATAGAAATTTAAATGGTTGTGTAAATATTAAAATTGCATTTTGGCTATGTTTCATATTAACTTATATATGTATGGTTTATCATGTTTGGTATAAGTGTTGGTATGGGTAATGAATGAATTGGTATAGCATGTTAATATAGTAGTTGCATGTGTGAATTAATTTATGTTCTAGTTTAGATTGTTAGAGTATATGTGATAATATGACCATAATAATGATAGGATTGGTTGTTTTGAAGATCTTGTTATGGCCTATATGTATGAAATTTGAGATGTGTAGGTTAGAGTCAAGAATGGGTGAGAAAAAAGGCCATAAAATGGCCTAATTTCGTCCATACGAGTAGAGACACGGGCGTGTGTGGTCTTTCTGTGTGTCCCATGCATCTTAAAAATTTTAAACAAAATGCCCAGGGTTTTGCACACAGCCTAGTACATGAGCATGTGACTTGGCCATATGACCCCTGTACTTAAATGTATTGCAAGTCAGAGAGTTACAAGGGCTAGGGACATGGCCATGTGCCCTACTTCAAATACCACACAGCCTAAGACATGGGGGTGTCACACGGGCATGTATCCCCTACAGCTAGGAAAAATTTTGAAATTTTGCAAAAAATTCTCTGAATTTTCGATTTAGTCCCAATTTCTTTTTAATGTGCAATTTGGGTCTTGGGGGCCCATATAAGGGATAGTATGAATGAGTAGTGATTGGTTTCAGATATGTTTATTAAATATTATAAAATTTTCGTATTTATTTCGAAGGTTCGGTAATTTCTCGTAACCCTATTCCAGCAACAGATAAGGGTTAGGGGTGTTACTTAAAGTATCAAGAAGTTGGACTAAACAAAATTTTTCTGATGTCAACACCGATCTAGGAAGTCATTTTGTGCCTATTATTGGAGTGCCCACATGTGAGAAATGGTTCTTGTTAAATACAGATGGTACTGTCTCATTACATTCTGAAAATGCAGCTGATGGGGGAATAATACGTGATGAAACTGGTACTTGGGTTTTTGGATACAACAAATTTCTAAGGAAGTGTTCGATTTTTTATTTAGAAATTTGGGAAATTTTAGAGGGTCTTAAGCTCACTCAACGTGGAGGTCATGATAATGTGTTAATCCAATCTGACAGTTTGGAAGTAGTGAAAGCCATACAAGGAAGTTACTCCAGTTCTACGAACTCAGCATTGATCAGACAAATACAACGCATTTTGGCACAAGAAAGTCAGTGGCTTTTACGCTGTATTCCTAGATAACAAAATCAGGTTGCAGACTACTTCACGAAACTGGCTTTGGTCAATAAGGAAGAGTTACATGTGTTTGATTCTCCCCTGAAAGAGACTTTAGCTTTCATCGAATCTAACAGGATAAGAGGGTTCAATTACCTCAGAATAACTTTGTGTAATTTTGTTTTGTAATTTCCTTTTTTTTAACCAAAAAAAATATAAAAGCAAAAGAATCATACTATATTAAATTAAAAGAAAGAAATTAAATCTGAAATTTTCTTTTGGTGAATTATAAGAAGAGGGCAAAGCCCTAACAGCAACGTAACTAGCGCGACTCGAACCTAGGCCACACCTAGGGTTGTGAACACCCTAGCTATTAGGCCAACACACGATGTTCAAATCTCTAATTTTAAAATAGTAGAGAGATCAAAAACCATAATTAAGTTGCTAACTTACTGTTAAACTATCGCTACACTGATTGCAAATTTGTTACATTTTCCTTACCTTATATATCGAAAACTTTAGGGTTTTTTAATTTCTTTTCAGAGTAAATTATACAATTGGTTACCTAATTTGTTCTAATTTGTTAGTTTAGAAGTTTAATTGGGTACAAAACGTTTGCAGGAGCTTAATTGATTTTCTGAAAAAGTTTGAGGGCCAAAAATAGAATTAAGCCTTTCCTTAATACTAGAAATGGCAGCTAAATATTTCTATTTGAGCAGTTTCTTTGTAGTTGGTTGGATTTTTCTGTAGCAAATAGTTGTTGTCTGTGTGTTATTTTGGATGAATAATAATACTTATGAAAAGAATTTATGTTTTTCAACTTTGCCATTTTATTTAGGTTATCAACTATGTATTTAGAATACATAATTTAGTTTACAATAAAAATAAAACATGTGGTTTGAAAATTAATTAATAATAACATATAAAATATGCACGGTACCAAAATAAAATATTTAGATTAAATTATAAGTAAAATAAAATTAAACACATAAATGCATCATATTAAAAATACTAAATATATTACAATTGTTTATCATAGTGTTATCATCAATCTTGAGTTTGTGTCGAGTTGACTTATGACACCTACTCAATCAATAATATTATCAAAACTAAAAATTTTGTCACATATGTACTTAAAACACAAATGTTAGTTTAAAAACTATATACAATAAATAATGAAATATATGTTTAAAACTAATTAGTAATAACACAAGAAATATGCACGATATTAAAATGAAAAAAATAGATTAAATTGAAATTTAAACACGTAAATATATCGTATTAAAAATAGTAAATGCGCTACAATTGTTTATCATGGTATTGTTATCAATCTTGAATTAGTGCTGAGTTGACTTATGACACCAACTTAATCAACAACATTATCAATATATATATAATTTATGGAGGTAATAAACTATGCAAAATACAATTTAAATGTAAATATTATGTTAAGATAAATTTTTGATTTAGTGGTAAAGTTAATGTTTTATTGATGTAAATAGCACAAGTGTAAATTTAACCACGTATAAATTATTTATTTTCTAAAAAATAGAAAGATTAAAATATTCTCGAATAATATAATTTATTTTAATTATGAAATGACATTTTGTTAATTTCTCCAATTAAGTTGGTGTCTGATTGACTTGTGACACCAACTCAGTCAAGGGTTTAAATGATAGTATGTATAGGTACACAATTGATGGGGTAGTAAAGCATGCATAATAAAATTGAAATTACAAAATATTATAAGATAAAACATTGGTTGAGAGGTAATATTAAAGTTTTATCCATGCAAATATCATAGGTTCAAATCTTACCATGTATAGATTATTTATTTTTTAAAATAAAAAGATTAAAGTACCTTCAAATAATATAATTTTTTTTAAATAAAATAGAGTTTTGGTTTAATGGTAAAATTAATATTTTACTCATGTAAATAACATCGGTTTAAATCTCACCGCATGTAAATTTTTTATTAGATTTAAAAAAATTAAAAAGACTAAAGTACCCACAAATAATATAACTTATTTTAATTATGAAAAGATATTTTCGTAATTTTTCTAAACGAGTTGGTGCTCGGCTGACTCGTGATATCAACAGAAACAATGACTTAAATAATAATATAGATAAATGCTTATATTTTTATTATATTTAAATATATTTCTAATTTTAATTAATATTTAATTAGTTTTTAAATAAATATTTAATATTTGATTTGTAGTTAAATAAGCTACTTACCTTTAAATTAAAACTTTAACATAAATCAATATTTCATTCGAACAAAAGGTCTATTTAAATCTCATTTGGTATTAAACAGAAATTTTGAATTAAATCTCGACCACCTATTTTCCTTATCTAATTTAATTTTGATTTAGGTAAATTATGTTTGATTTGTGATTACTAATGTTAATTTTACATGTAATAATCATTACAATAAAAATAAATATTTTTTTTATTTTATAAACATAGATATTTTTTTAAGTAAAAGCCAACAATTCCAAATACGATTTATAAAATGGATATGAAAAATATTTTTTTTTAAAACACTGATATGGGTAGTGTTCTTTTATGAAGAAAAAAAAAGAGTAAAAGGGATATTTTAATAGTTTAGCCAAAAAGTTTACCTATAATAATAAGTTGATTTTTTTTTCTTTGAAAGTGTTATTAGTACAATCAAAGTACGAAGAGATATATATTTAAAAAATCACAAGTATTAAATTATTATAGTATGGATTGCCTAAAGAATCACAAAATAGATATAAAGCATTACAACACATCTAGAATAATAATCGGTACAATCCTTACTAAAGCCAACTGTTGGGAAAACTGTTTTTACTTATTCCGTATTCTGTTATAACGAAATTGTTTCTCTACTTGGGCCTTGAATATGTTTCATTTGTATTGAGTTTGATTCACGTGAATGTGGAATATTTGACAAAACTAGAAGTATGGATCAACTAAGGTGCTAAGATTGCCAATTGAATTGCTTGAGGTGGTTGAATAAGCATGAAAGTCTTATTATTAAAAGAGATAAATATCATATTTAATTAAGAGATTTTTGGAATGAAGACTGATATATGAAAACTTTTATGTGATAAATATTCGGGATAATTAATGGATAACTTTAGCATTTAAATAATAGTTTAAAGCCTATTAAGACACTATTGATTGAACATTTGAAGAAGCCTATAGATATGTTGTTTTATGCCGCACATCAAGAGCAATTTTTTAAATGTCTTTGTCAACAACTTTATAGTGTTTTGTGGTTATTTTGTAACACTCTTTTAGATGTTATTTGAAGAAATTTATTGATTGTATTGTGAGATATTCAGGTAAGTGATTTTTTATAATTGGGGTCGATATTGGAGTTGCAATTACTTTTTTTGTGTAAGGATAGATTAGGCTTAAGGCAATAGATGATCCGAATGTCTATTTTCATTTTAACTATCGTTACAATGAATGTTAAGAAAAGTTGATTTATCATATCTACAGACTAATTATTTTTCAATTGATATTAGAGCAGACTTCAAAAGTTATTTGAAGGTGATCCTTTGTTTGGTTTATGACCATGGAATCCATGAAGGAATGTAGTTCGATTACTCGACCCGTGTTGCTACTTAGTTTAGCAAACTATGCTTATTGGAAGGCTCATATAAGGGCTTTCATTATGTCTGTCAACAAAGTAGCTTGGAAAGCTATTGAAGATGGGTGGACTCGACCCATTGTAACTGTTGTTGATGGCATCACACGCCCTAAAGAAATAAACAAATACATTAATGCAAAAATAAAGGCTTCTCATGGAAATTCACAAGTCTTAAATGTAATTTTCAGTGGAGTTGGCTTGGAGCAACTTAAAGTCATTTTTGTATGTGAATTTGCTAAGGAGGCATGGACAATCTTGAAAAACCAACATGAAGGAAATGATGCTGTACGCATGTCAAAACTTCAAATTTTAACAACTAGGTTTGAAAATTTGAAAATGTTTGAAAATGAAACTATCTTCAAGTTTTATGCAAGATTATGTGAGAATTCTAATAAGACTTTTTTGTTTTGGTGAGCATTTTTTTAATGATAAATTGGTACGCAAAGTATTGAGGTCTTTACGAGAACGGTTCACCATTAAAGTCACAACAATAGATGAGGACAAAGATATTACCACTCTTAAGCTGGATGAGTTAATAGGCTCACTCCGAACCTTTGAGTTGAATATAGAGGAAGCAAAACATGACAAAATGAATTTGCCAAAGAACACAATGTTCAATGCTCAAAAGACTATCTCAATAGCGAAACAGACATTGGAGGACATTGAGGGATATTGTGCTAATTGAATGATTCATTGAGGGATGAAATTATTGGCCTTAAATGAGAAAAAGAAAAACTTGAAATTATGGTCCAAGAAAAAGATGATGCTTTGAAAGTAACCAAGACTAATCTAGAAGATGCAAAAGCTGTCTTGAAGAAGTTCGGAGTCCAAAATGAGAAACTTGATGAAATTTTGGCGTCAAGGAGAATTGAACCAAGCCACAGAGGACTCGGTACATCAATAAAGGTAAGAAACTTATCGCTCCTCCAATTTTTGTTAAAGCTAAATATGTGAGTTCTTGTTTTCGTCATGAGGTAGAGAATAAAAACTTTAAAAGATTGTATGATATTATTGTGGGAAAGATGAACATATTAGACCCCACTGTTATAGAATGATGTGAGATTAAAAGAAGTTCAACTCTACTAAAAAACATGTTAGAACAATTAATGGAACAAGAAAACCACAACATAGGCAAATTTGGGTAAGAAAGGATCAAAAACATTTGAGTAATGAAGATTAATATTTGATTGATGCTTGCATGAAACATGATGTTGTAACTCTTGATGACCATGTTAAAGATTTATCAAGGATTGGAGAAACGTCATCTAAGTTTCGTGAAAAAGATAACATTTGATCTCATTCACTCTAAACAACATGATGGAAGTCGATAGGGGATGAATAGAGTAAGGGGGAATGATGATGCTATTTTAGTGATTTTGTCTACTTTGATTTCACTTATGGTTGCACTTTTGGCATCTTTGCCAAAAAATAGGAGGATATGGTAGCATCAAATGAAATGTTCTTGGATATGGCTGCTACATTTTGCTTTGACAAAAAAAGAGATGATGATTTTTTTTACTGCATATTTATGACTTTGGTGCATGCTTAATTGATTATGTGATGAACAAACATATTGATAGTGGGAGTGTGCGATCAAGCATGGTTCTACCTCTTAAGGGGAGACATATTCTAACTCTCTTACTATGCGACTTATTTGGATTGTAGGCTAAACATTTGCTGTAGGATTTTGTTAAAAATACCAAGGGGGATATTGTTAGGAAAGTTGTTGCTCGTTCCATATCTTGTTATAATGAAATTGTTTCTCTACTTGGGCCATCGACTTGGGTCTTGAATAGGTTTCATTTGTATTAAGTTTGGTTTACTTGAATGTGGCATATTTGACAAAAACTAGAAGCATGGATCGATTAGGATGCTAAGACTCTCAACTGAAATGTTTGAGGTGATTGAATAAGCATGAAAGTCTTATTATTAAACTACTATTTTCTAGAGATAGATATCAGATTTATTCAAGAGAGTTTTGGAGCAATTGGAAGACTGATATATGAAAATTTTTATGTGATAAATACTCAAGTTAATTAATGGGATAACTTTAGCTTTTAAATAAGAGTTTAAAACCTATCAAAAACTGTTGATTGACCAATTGAAGGGGCCTATTGTTTTGTGTCGCACATCAAAAGCAATTTTTGTAGTGTCTTTGTCAACGTCTTTGTTGTGTTCTTTTGGTTATTTTGCATATGGAGAAGTTTATTAATTGTATGTGAGATATTTGAGTTAGTGATTTGTGACAATTGGGGTCAGTATTGGGGCTACAATTACTTATTTGTGTAAGGGTAAATAACTTAAGCCAATAGATTATCCGAACGATTGCACTGGGCGAGACTCCGTAGACATAAGACCATTATCAATTGTGCTAATTCTTTTCTGCTCTTTCTTTACATTGTTTGTTTTGTTCTAACTACCATTACAACTAATGTTAAGTAAAGTTAATTATCTGTAGACTAATTAACTAAACCAAGGTGACATTGGAAAAATAATAATTTTTAAAATCCAATGAAGTGCAATATATATATGAGAGAAAACTTGAGAGAAAACTGAGAGCATATGGTTCAAAAATATCATTAGTGGAGTTAAAGTGAACAGTGGCGTGCTCCGAAATGTGGGACTTGAGCAATGATTATGCTTTCAGGAGGACCTCTTTCATTCGTAACTTAAATATTATATATATATATACATATTAGTGTATCATTTGTCTGCTCATATAAAAATATCATCCTTCAAACATATAACAAAATTTAAGTACGCATTCGAGCAACATAGTGCGAGTGAGACTGCTTAGGCACATGGCTCAATAATTTTCCCCTCTAAACCTGTCGGTGACTGCTGGAAGCAACTCTTTTTGGAGGGGAACAGTAAGTAAATGAGGTGTTTTCCATTGCAGATGCAGATATGGATTAAAATAAGGCTGAAAATAAGGCAGGAATCAAGGCTAGTTTTTCTTGTATAAAACATCATTAGTGTTTACAGTAATAATGTTAATGAATTGTTTAACACTAAAGCCCAAAGCCTAAAACAAACCATTTCAATATGGGGATCTTGTACATAAAATACTTTATTAAGTTACAGATCCCTCTCACAACCGTGCAAACCACCCTCAATAAAAATATATATGATGGCACACCTCACCAAACAAAAATGACTTATATGTTACTCAGATTTTTCATTTTTCTTATAGTACTCGTGCCCGACATATATCCAAACATGGACACTTACCCGAGCCCAAGTAACATAGGAAAACACTAAGCAAAAATGAAAAAATAGGATCCAACACACTTCAGTTTTAACTCTTAATTGTTAGACAAAATCAGACATCCTTCTTCTATGATGACCAAGTTTAACTCTCAGGTTTGGATCAGATGATGTGACCACCTTGCTTCTTGACAAGGAAGTTGTCTTCAAGGAAGATGAGTCATTGCACTTTGGGCTCTCTATGGCTGGACCATTTGTGTCTTTGAACCGGGAATTCTTCACTGAGTGTCGCAAAAGTGATCCAAAGCGGTTGTCTGAAAAGCTGAGGGACTGGAAACCTGAGAGCTGCGTTGAACTCCGGGCTCTTGGTCTAAAGGTTCTTGCCCTTGTAACGATATCTTTTTCGGCTGCGTTTTGCCTTTCTCGACTAGCCACGGTAGAGGACATGAACCGAGGGAGAGACCGATGAATGCTTTGTTGAATTGGTTTCTGAGTTACTCTAGGTGTTTCGATGACATGAGTTTTTGCATCTTCTTCATGGTTTTCAGGATTCTTTTCCGCACTCTCATCAGGTACCCCATAAGCAGTTGAGTAAAGTTTTCGGTTTTCACTTAATAAGAACTCGGCCTTACTTATTTGATTTGCAAGTTTCTGACATTCTTCTTCAACTTCCCTCATGTTCTCTTCAAGCTCAGATATCCGTTTTTCTCTTAGCTTCTTCAAGTCCTACATGATCATACATATATATCAGTAACAATCAAATGAATGTACTATCAGGGAAACTATTTGCAAATCCAATTACGGTACCTCAGGTAGTCCTCTGCTAGAGTCCACTGCTTTTGCCCTCTTTGCAAAGCTCAAAGAACAGATGGTTTCCTCAAGATCTTCTTGACACGGGCTTATGTGAACGAGCATCAAAACTTTCGAACCAACACCTAAACAAAACGGGCCTACAAGTTACAAAAAGTTTTCAACATAACATCACAATATAAAACCTTTCTGTCCTATGCCAATGCAATGTGTCTAAAGCATTGGGAATGAAGGCAATGCATGTGATAATTTACCTAGGGAATCTTTGAGGATTTGTGTCAACTTGCTATTTCTGCAACAAAAAGAAATAAAAAAGCATTAGGTATGAAGGAATATTTCAATATTTTAAGGCAATTAAGTAGTTCTTACAGACATTCCAAGCCTTTTTAATATAAAGGTACAAACATGACCATATTTGAAACCGAGAACTAGCCTGTATGGCACATGGCCCTTTTTTCTTCTTAGAGCAGCAATAACATCGCCTAAAGCAGAAAGGGAAAGATTTATAGCCCTTCCTTCATCAAGGGTTTGTCCAGTTGCTCCGGTTTTGAGTAACCGTTCGCTCCCTCCAAGATCAACCATCCATAATTTGCTTATTTTCGGTTTAGCTTCCGGAGTATCCCCACGTCGAGAAATGACGATTCTTGTTAAGCTAGATACATACCAAACTAAAACGGATATATTAATTGTCAAACCAAATTAACCCTCGAAGAAAATTAAACATTGAACTCAACTAAGAACCCACCAGTGTGACCTGCTGGATGCCTCATTCACGTTTGTCCATGATGTCGATCGAGCCCGCCTACCCTTCGTGTACCACCATCTGGCTTTTGCAAAATCTGGTATTTCAACCTGTGTCAGACCCTCAATTTCTACTGACCCCTTTGGATCTGTTTGAATGTTTAGATTACTGTAGTGGAGTTAGCCAAATCATAGTATGCTGTCTAACCAACGGCCTGGAAATTTCGATTTGCTATCTATAGTTATGATGTTCAGAGAAAAAAGATGATTACCATCTTGACACGGTCTCATTTGTTCGTAATGCCGGCTTTGAAGCTAGTAGATCTCTCAGATTGCCCATGTAAACCTCCAACATGCTCATTGAAAAAGTATAAGAAAATGACTTGTCTGAAGACACTTGCTGGAAAAGCTCTTTTAAAGCTCGAGGAACGATTCCCGGCTGGACCGTCGTGCCATCCTAAACAGTCATTCCAATCCTTCATTAGATTAATCCTCATAAATGCAAGAATGACACAAGCAAAATTCTCAACTACTGACCATTGTAAATGTCTTCCCAGTACCGGTTTGACCATAGGCAAGAATGGATACATTGTGCCCGTCAAGTGCAGATCTGAGGATTGGTTCAACATCAACAAACACATCGTCTACAAGAATTTCAAGCAAGGTCAATTGATTAACTCTCTTAATTATGTTACCGAATTTGGGGAAAACCGAGTAAAATCTGAAGCTAACCTTGATTAGCTTCTTGATGGAAAATCTTATCGAACCCAAACTCTTTTCGACTTCCACTTGATGTGACGATAACCTGATCAAGTTCGCTCAAAATAGGTTCCGGGGTTCGTCTCTTGTCTGTCCAAAGGAAAGGCCTAACTCGACAAAACACTCTAATGCTGCCTGCAAATTGACACCAATCCTTAAAACCAAACAGAATAAACACACAAACTCATGTTCTTAACATAACAACAAGACGATATTTACCTTTGATGTCTATTATCTTATTCAACGTTTCCCTCCTTTTCTCATCTATTGACCTTAGCATTAACCTCAATTCAGCAATTTCTCCTAAAAAAAATTAAAACAAGCATTTGTTAATGAAACCAGTACAATAACCTCAATCCTTAATATGAAAAAGCTCAAAATTTTACCTTGTAATTTGTGTATAGACTGCTCAAGCTGGCTCTTTTCATGCTCAGGAACCACATTGACATCACAGAAAATGGTGGACAGTGATGGAGAATCAGGCAAATCTGGTGGTGGGGGCAATCCATTAAGGGAATCAGGATTTGATCCTACTGGAGATGATGTCGAACACTCTTTAACTTCAGTTGAAGGCAACGTGATTTCCTCTGTTTCACTACTAATCAACATTTTTCTTTTACCAAACAATCCAACCCCCTTTTGCAGTTATAAACCAACACTTTTTTTTTGCCTTCAGAACACAGCAACAACCAAGTAGATTTTCTGGAAATGAATGATAATAATAACTATAAAAAAAGTAAAAGTAAATACTCAAAGGTTCTACTTTTTCTATTTAAGAAACGTCTTAAGTGGGCAAAAGTACAAAAAAGTAATAGAGAAACAGCTTAGATTTTCAATGCCTCAAAAAAAGGAGGAGAAACAACTCAAACCAGCTAAAGATCTATATTTAGGTTGTAGAAGAAATTAAAATTTTAAAAAGAAACCCAGAATCTTTTTAGTCTAAAAACAACCCTAAAAAAGCTAAGTTTGGACTATGGCACAAAATCTGATAAACCCAAAGATCAATAAAGCTTGTAATAATCAAAACTGTGTTAAATAAAACCCAAAAACAGGAAGAAAAAAACTGTTGCCCGTAGTAATTATGAAGGCTTGGACTTTCATGCAAAAGAAAGATGAGCTTAAAGTCAACAGTGGGAGAGCTGGAATTTTCACACACAAAGGGGAAATTTTGAGAAATCACAGAAAAAGGAAAAAGGAAATTTTGGTTTTACCATCAGTTATTATAAATGATTGAATTTGGAGTCTGATTATTTAAGTGAAGCTTTTTTAAGCTTGTTTCTTGAAAAAAGAACATGTTAAAACATATATAATGTAAGAATAAAGAATATATTTTAAGTATTGGTTGGTCCAGATCTAAAGATCAAAACTGTAATTTTATTTATTTAGTTATTGTCATTTCAGGGCGGAGGGGCACAATTGGAATAATAAGTTATATCTCAATAGTTTGACTGAACTGAAAGTGAAGGAACTTGGGTTGGATCTCTACACGGTCAGAGTATGAAGTAAAAAAAAATTGATGACATGTAACTATCCACTAATTTAATGATTTTAGAATATTTTTTTTTCTTTGAAAAATATTTTTTAATGATCCAATCGTCATATTTTATATTTTTTTATATAGATCATGCATATCAAATTTGACGTAAATCTAAATTTTCTAATAATATGGTTTATGTAAAAAACTTTTAACCGTTCTATATTTATTAACATATACAGTATTTTAGATCAATATAATTAAAATATTAATGGTACAAAAATATACAAAAGAGTGAAAAATCATTTTAGTTCTATCTCGGTGTAAATAGATTCTCCCTTAAAAATATTATATAAATATATAATAATTTAGAAGTTATAAGTGTAATGTAAATATGATACAAATGAATATTGTCGTATTAAAATATTAATTACTAAATTATAGCATATTTATGATGTGGGTGTAAAAAATATATTTGCAAAAATGTGTTTTAAAACTAAACGAGACTTTGGATTATGTTTTATATATATATCATCATTAGTTATACCTGATTAACTTATGACACTAATTTCATGATATAAATGCTAACTCTAAAACATTAATAATAGTAACCAAAGATGGTACAAAACTAATCCACTATGTGTACATGTTTTTCATCTCCATTTTTGTGACTTCAAATTATTTTGAATTTTATATAAGCAATTCAAAATTAAAATATATATTATACAATTATTAAATATGGAAAAATACTTCAAATTAGACAATTATTTTGGGTAAAATATATAAAACATTTTGAATTGAAGTCTGTTACGCTGCAATATATATTAAATACGAACTACTGGAACAAGACACAAACATGTCTGTAACTGTCACTATGTTCTTACAACGTGGCCAAATTTGATTGGACAAAGGTTAAAGATGGGAAGGTTTTTTTTTTTTTTTTTGGTTACAAAAAGATGGGGGGAAGTTTGGTAACGCGAGAGATTGAACAATTATTTTTTCTGACGGTATACAGAGATCCTAAAAACTTGCCGTAAACGGTAAAGGTGTAATAATGCGGAGTACTACTTTTGGGATTGTTGAAATCATAAAATAAAATTTCAATAATATATGAATTAATCTTCCAATTTACTTTTCTTCTCAAAATTCGTTCATAAAAATAGTGAATCATTAAGACTTTTAGGATTTCATCATTATCAAAATCACTTGCCTTACCAACTCTTTGAACTGCAATCATATGGTCAATTCATGTTTAAGAAACATCAACACAAATTTTTTGTTATTACTATCATTATTTTGCAAATTAAGTACTATAACTTTATTTTTAGGGGTAGCGTTCGATCGAATCTGATTATATTGAGTGAAAGTTTTTTGAGTTAATTGAGTTTATGACTTTTATTTTATTATCCCAACTTGATTTGTAATTTTTTTCGAATTGAGTTGAATGAAATGAAATTCGAGTCGAGTCGAATCAAATCGAATGAAATTGTTTGAGTTAAATTAAAAAAAACTAAACATGTCAAATTAAAATATTGTTACAATATAACTAAATCTATGTTATAACACATAAATTTGAAACTATATATATTTGAAAACTTTTTCAAAGCAAAATTATTATTTTAGAACATTTTTAAAATTTTAACTTTCTTTATATATTTTGAAATTTTTATAAATAATTTGAATTTTTTGAAAATTATTTTGAATTATTTTATAATTTTTGTTGAAAGAGACTAATTTGTTCATTTTAAAAGTTGACAGAGACCAAAAGAGTGTTTACATCAGTCTACTATTCAAATTGTAAATTTAAACTAGACTCAAACTCGAAAATTAAATAGATTTTTAGAGAAACTATAGCTTAAAATTCATTTTGCAAATTCATGTGTTAGTCCTTAATTCATTTTTTTTTCAATTTTTTTTATTTTGCTTAAAACTATAGCAAAATGAAGATGAATTAAGGACACTTAAGTGTTAGCAAAATGCTAATAATTTGCTAAAAATAAATTTTAAGCTATACTTTTAAGCTTACACAATTTGCAAAATAAAGATAGTTCCTCGAATTGATTAACTTAAAAAAATTTTTTTGAATCAAATCGAGTTTTATTCACCTATTTATTTTAACCTTTCGAAATTATTAAAAAAACTATAATTTTATTATTATTACTATTATTATTTTGCAAATTAACTGCTATAGCTTTATGTTAAGTATGACTCCTATTTTCAGTCAAATTTGAGAAATAATCTTTTAGTTTAACTCTGTTTATTTGTTTCAGTCAAACACTGATTAGTTTAGATTATTTTATTATTATTTGACATATGAATTTAGCCTATAAATAGGCTCTTTTACAACCTTAGTAAAAACACTCATTAGAGATTAGAACTCATAACACATTTAGAGAAATTTGTGTTTACTTTTTGAGAATTCTTTATTTTCGGGGTTTAGTTTTTATCTCCATCTTTTGTACTCTTCGTTCTTTTCCATTATAATAAAATTATCTTTGCCCGTGGTTTTTTATCCTCTTTGGAGAAGTTTTTCCACGTTAAATTTGTGTGTTCAATTTCTCAATTTATTCCTCTATTTTTGTTACGTGTTGCTTAATCGAGTCGATCCATAACAAGTGGTATCAGAGCTAGTTCAGTTTTTATAGATCAGCCCATTCAGATATGGCAAAAACAATGTTTGAAATTGAGAAGTTCGATGGTGAGACAAATTTCAATCTGTGGTAAGTTCGGATGATGGCAATTCTAGTTCAATCCTGTTTGAAAAAGGTTGTTACAAGAAAAAAACCTGAGAATCTAAATAAAACAGAATGGGAAGAGCTTGATGAAAAGGCCTTGTTTGTAATCCAATTGTGCCTCACGAATACGGTATTGCAGGAGGTATTGATGGAGAAAACCTCATCTGCCTTGTGGAAAAGGTTAGAAACTCTTTATGTGACTAAGTCTCTGGCTAACCGTTTAGTGTTGAAACAACGTCTATTTACGTTTCGCATGAACGAATGTGAGCTTCTTAGAGATCACATCAGTCAATTCATTACTCTTTTAAATGATTTAAAGAACGTTGAGGTTCATATTGATGATGAAGATCAAGTTATGCTATTATTGTGCTCTTTACCCCCTTCATACAAGTCTTTTAGGGAGACCCTGATTTATGGCAGAGACAAAATCTCGTTCGAAGATGTGAAGGGTCATTTGTTGAGTAGAGACAAACTCGACAATGAGCTTTATTTGGATAGCAAGGCAGATAAGCAAGCTTCCGTTTTACTAGCATCAAAGAAACGAGACAAAAGGTGTCGCTATTGTAAAAAGTTAGGTCACGTCAAAGCAGATTGTTATAAACTGCGAAATAAAAGAGCTGCTGAGAGTAACGAGAAAGATGTAGCTGGTGCTAATTTGGCCGATGAAAGTGGTGATGATTTCTTGTTAGTGTCAACGAGTAATAACTCCAAGCTCATGACCAAGTGGATCCTAGATTCGAGATGTTCTTTCCACATGTGTCCCAATAGAAAATGGTTCTCTACATACAGTTCGGTTGACGGTGGAGTTATGCGCATGGGAAACGATTCATTTAGTAAGGTAGTTGGTATTGGAACTGTTAAAATCAGGACACACGATGGGACAATTAGGACACTCTCAGATGTCAGGTATGTACCTGATTTACGAAAGAATCTCATCTCCTTGAGTATTTTAGACTTGAAAGGATGCAGAATCAACATAGTTTTGTTAAAAGGTAAAAGAACTGGCAGTCTTTATATTTTAGAAGGTTCTACAATGACCGGTGAAATTAGACGTCCCTCATCTGTTACAGAGTCAAAGTCAACTCGTTTGGAGCGGAGGCAACTTAGTCATAGGAGGGAAAAAGGTATGACTGTTTCGTTGAAGAGAGGTTCTCTTTTGGATGCAGGTTTTGAAAAGTTAGGGCACTGTGTTCGTGAAAAACAGACCCGGGTTAGTGTTGATTTGGCAGTGTACAAGTCGAAGGCAAGAAGTCTTCCAGTTTCTAAGCACAGATTCGACTTAGTTAATTCCCTTCATAGTTCAAGATAGGCTCGTGGCGGGCTTTGGCAAAGATGGCGTTGTGAAAAATATGAGTTAAGGTGGAGATTTGTTAAGTATGACTCCTATTTTCAGTCAAATTTGAGAAATAATCTTTTAGTTTAACTCTGTTTATTTGTTTCAGTCAAACACTGATTAGTTTAGATTATTTTATTATTATTTGACATATAAATTTAGCTTATAAATAGGCTCTTTTACAACCTTAGTAAAAACACCCATTAGAGATTAGAACTCATAACACATTTAGAGAATTTTGTGTTTACGTTTTAAGAGTTCTTTGTTTTTGGGTTTTCGGGGTTTAGTTTTTATTTCCATCTTTTGTACTCTTCGTTCTTTTGCCATTATAATAAAATTATCTTTGCCCGTGGTTTTTTATCCTCTTTGGAGAAGTTTTTCCACGTTAAATTTGTATGTTCAATTTCTCAATATATTCCACTATTTTTGTTACTTGTTGCTTAATCGGGTCGATCCCTAACACTTTATTTTAACCTTTCAGAATTATTAGAGAAACTATCTTTTTAGTCTTCCTAATGACATTCTCTAGAAGCAAGTTTTCATGAGCAGTTACAATTATTCTTGACACTTAATATTGTTTAAGTTGCATAATTTGATTTATTTATTAGTATGTTTGATCGAAATATTTTGGTTATTTGTTTACATTTTTTTTGAAGATTCTATGCAGTTAGTTTCGTGATTATTATTGGAAAAGAGATGGGATTAAGTAAGATTACCTTTCAAGGATTTAATGTGATTTACTTATCCTATATATCGAGATATGCTATCCAAGAATATATATGGGTTGACTTTATTGTAGACAAAGAAATTTTTGAACCAATTACATCAAGTGCCAAACTGAGATTCCCATGGATCAAGATGAAACTACCATGGGTAAAAAATATGACATTATGAGATAAATAATAAAAATATATAGTATCACTAATTAAATTAATAGAATTAGTCAATAATAATAAATGATCATTTTATCTCTAATTAAAGTGTCTTAACTAATTATGTATTACCTTAAATATCAGACAACGATCCTTTCTTGAATCGACATGAAAAATAATATTAAGGGACGATTTTCACCTATCTTATAAATTCGGGAATGAATAAATACCAAGATAAGAAAATTTGAAACACGAACTTGAATCTCAAATGGAGATAAGATCAGAGATAAATAATAAATAAAAAAAGTTAAATTCTTGTATAACACTCAAAATAGAGAAGTTAAATTTTGCAAGAACTCTCTTTTATCCAAGTAATTGACACTAGGGGTGAGTATTCGATCGAGTCGAGTCAAAAAATTTCGAGTTAGTCGAATTGACGAATCATATTTTAGCAACCGAATTCAATTAGAATTTTTTTCGAATCGATTAGAATCGAGTCAAAAAATTTCGAGTCAAGTCGAGTCCAGTTAACAAATCCTATTATTTGTACTCAATGTTGCGTTTAGATGGACCGATTATTTAACTAGTAGATGAAGTACAAGAATATTTAACTACATAAACAATATAATAATTTTGCCTTTTAACTTAATTGGTAAACATTTATCAAAACGACGTAGTTTTGCCTTTTAACTTAATGATTTTGAATTTTAACTTTTAAAAAGTAAACATTTATTAAAATGACGTAGTTTTACCTTTTCTTATCCAGATTTTCGGATAACTCAAATTGTGTAAGTCATATTCGAGTTAAACCGAAAAACTTAATTTTTTATTCGAGTTGATCCGAATAACTTGATTAACTCAAATAACTCAAACTATTTAATTCAAAATTTGAAATTTTTGTCAAGTTTTTTTAATCGAATCGGAGTTTGCTCACCCCTAATTAACACTATAAAAAAAAGGATCACCTCCAAGCCATTTTGCATATACGCAAGTTCAAGAAGTCCAGGAATTCTTTGTAGAAGTCTTTGAAGAAATTCTAACGAATGTTATATGGTTCTAAAGAAAAGTCGTTTTACAATTTAGTTCAACTGTAGAGAGAGATTCAAAAGTTGTTTCTGAAGAAAGCCGCATTTCAATTTAATTTAGCTAAAGAAAAGAGGTCTAAAACTATTTCAAAAGCAAGTCATCATAACACTTGAAACAAATTGCATCCTTCCAATATCAAGTTTAGATGACACTTGGATTAAAGCCAAACCGAAGAAAAGAATCAAAAGAATTTTCTTTGTAAAAAAAATCCAAAGATTGTACTCTTTTCAAAGCTTATAATAAAATTTGTCTCCAAGTTTTTCAAGTCAATTTCCAACTCAAAATTGGTGTGCACATTTATGAAGATTTATCTTATTCCTTTATATCATTATATTAAGGGTATTTGATTTGATAAGAATTGGATAGATCAAGATGTATTAAAAGGTACTTTGTGAAGTTAGATTCATGCTCTAAATATGGAACCCTATTTAACCTTGAAAGAGATAATTGCTGAGGTAGTTAAGCTATCCTCTACTCTTAGGACTATGTAGGTCACATAACTTGTCTTATTTGAAGTTGGTAATCTTTTCATCAAAATCAGTCATAATATCCTCTGCTCTTAGGACTATGTGAGTCAAATAACTTGTCCTATTTGAAGTTGATAATCTTTTCATCAAAATCAGTTGACAATGAATTAGATGATTTTGTGGATGTGTGTTGGCCGATATTTGAATATATATCTTGTCATGTATAAAATATTTGAAGATTGAATCAATCTAGATCAAGCAACTATAATCTCATTGGCCAACTTGATAATCACATTCCTTCCATGTGAAAGAGAGAGCAAAACAACATCATTAAAAAAAATAGTATGAACGACACTTAATCTACTCACCCAAAACACATGGCTAGCAATTAAAACCAGTAGAGGCGATGACACAGAAAAGATCAAAATCTGAATGGCGGCACAATAAAGGTAGAGATGGCAAAAGGGAGAAAAAAAACAAGAAAGAAGAAAAAGCTTGCTAGTAGGAAATTATGTGAAGCTGAAAGAAATGAAGAAAATAGAGAAAGAAGAGACAAAATGAGGGGGATGATAGAGAGAAAATGTTCAGTTACAATATGAAAAAAATAGAAAAATGGAGAGTGAGGGGGAGGGGGGGAGAGGGATGACATAAAGAGAGAAGTTTTAGGAGATAATTCTTCAAAAATTTTAAGAAATAAATAAAATCTAATCATAACCCTTTTTTAAACCGATTTAGTTATTACAATCTAGTTGCTAGAGATTGAATTCTGCCAGCATTCCAACAGCTTGGGTGGCTCAATAAAAATGAAAACAAAAATTATTTCTACTTTGAGCATAATAAGATTTGAACTTAGTACACAATACACTTACAACATTCTTTAACCACTAGGCCAATGCCTCACACTTGCTATCAATCATCTGATCACTAAGGAAAAGATAAGCGTGATAAGCTAGATTTTGGGAAAAATAATAAAAATTTTAAGGGAAGGGAATTGAACATAGAACCTCAAGCACACAACTAAAACACTTAACCACTAAACCATACCATTTACTTAACACAAATAACACCCAATAAATTAAGAAATTTGGGGCGTTACAACTTTCCCCTCCTTAAAGAAATTTCTTCATCGAAATTTTCATGGTTCGAACAGATGAGGGTATTGCTAATGCATCGACTCTTCTGGTTCTCAAGTGGCTTCCTGGGTACCATGTTTTCGCCATAGAACCTTAATTAAATGAACCTTATTCCTTCTTAAAACCTTCTTCTCACGATCCAAAATCTGAACTGACTCCTCCTTAAAAGACAAATTTGGCTTTACCTCGATTTCCTCAATCAGCGCTACATGAGATGGGTTAGATCAATACCGTCTCAGCATAGAGACATAGAAGACATCATGGATGCAATCCAACTCTGAAGGTAACTCCAACTGATATGCAACTAGTTCTATTCGCCTCAAAATCTGATATGGCCCAATGAACCTAAGGCTCAAAATGCCCTTATGACCAAACCTTAAAACCTTCTTCCATGGAGACATCTTGAGAAAAACTCGATCCCCCACATAGAACTCAATATCTTTCCTCATTAAATTCGCATGCAATTTCTATCTATTTGATACACCTTTAATCGATCCTGAATCAACCTAACATTGCCCTCATTCTTAATAACCAGATCTGGACCCAAAATTTTTCTTTCACCCAACTCGGTCCAACACAACGAGGTACAACATTTATGACTATATAGATCCTCATAAGGTGCCATCTGATTGTTATACTGAAAACTATTATTATAGGCAAACTCAGCCAGAGACAAAAACTCCTCCTAACTACCACGAAAATCAAGAACACAACTTCTCAGCATATCTTCCAAAACCAAAATAACCTTTTCAGACTGCCCATCAGTCTGTAAATGGAATGTTGTACTGAAGTCCAATCGAGTATCCAAATCCTCATACAATTTCTTCCAAAACTGTGACATAAAACGAGGGTCTCGATCTGATATATTTGATACAAGAACCCTATGAAATCTTACAATCTTGAAAATGTACAACTTAGCTAATATCTGTAGAGAATAATCAGTCTGAACCGGAAGAAAATGAGTGAATTTGGTCAATTGATCCACAATGACCAAAAACAAATCCTTCTTAGTAGGTGTCAAAGGCAACCCATTAACAAAATCCATAGTTACCCGCCCTTATCTCCATTGTGGAATCTTAACAAGCTACAACAAACCAGAAGGAAGTTGATGCTTAGCCTTAACCTACTAGCATGTCAGACACCAAGCTACAAAATCAGTTACTTCCCGCTTCAAACTAGGATACCAGTACAATTCTCGAAGATCGCGGTACATATTATTCCTTCTGAAGTGCATAACATATAGGCTACTATGCGCTTCCTGCAATATAAACTGCCTCAGCTCTCTATTATTTGGTACACAAAGTTGGCCTCGAAAACACAAAATACCCTTAGTATTAAATCCGAAATCCGAAGTCTTACCCTCCGTAATCTACTTAACTTGAAGAATTAGAGACTCATCTAGAAGTTGTTTTTCTCTGATCTCATCAATCCAAGTAGGCTTAACCTACAACTCCGCCAATAACCCACCATCTTCAAATAGACTTAACCGAGCAAACATCGCTCTCAACTCAGCCATCAACCTCCTACTAAGAGCATCGACCACCACATTGGTCTTACATGGATGAAACTCAATAGTGCAGTTGTAGTCCTTAAGCAACTGAATCCATCTCTGTTGCCTTAGATTCAATTCCTTCTGAGTGAGGAGATACTTGAGGCTTTTGTGATCAGTGTAAATAATACACTTCTCACTGTACAAATAATGCCTCAAAATTTTCAAAGCTAAAATAACTGCTACTAGCTCAAGATCATGCGTCGAATAATTACACTCATGCGACTTGAGCTGCCTAGAAGCATAAATCACCACTTTACCTTCCTACATCAGAACAAAACCAAGACCAGTGTGTGATGCGTCACTGTACACAACATACTCTTTTCCTAACTCAGGCTGAATCAAAACTGGTGTTTGAGTCAACATCGACTTAAGCATTTCAAAGCTCACCTGCTGATCATCTGTCCACTTGAAAGGAGTATTCTTACACAATAACTTAGTCAAATGAGCTACAATCAATGAGAACCCCTCCACAAATCTCTGATAATACCCTGCTAGGCTAAGAAAACTCTGAATTTCTAAGACACTCTAAGGCTGTTTCCACTCACAAATAGCCTCTATCTTTTTCGGGTCCACACGGATACCCTCGACAGATACCATTAGGCATAATGATTTATTTGACCCTCCAACTTTTTATATATAAAAAGTCATTTTAGCCCTCCATTTAATTTTTCATCTATTTTAGCCCTTGAACTTGTATTGTTTGTCAAATAACCCCAAAATAAATGGAAAAGTTAAAGTCTGTTAAATTTGTTGATGTGGCATCCACGTGACAATCCACATGTATGCTTAGTTAATTAATTTTTTAAAAAAATTAAAAGTATTAGAAATATTTTTTTAAATTATACTTTTTAAATAATTTTAATAGTTTCTAGTTTTTTTAATAATTTTTATATTTTTTAAATTTTAAAAAAATTAATTGCTTACGTGGCTTCTATGTGTGTGCCAAGTTAGCAAAGTTAACATACATTAAATTTTCCATCCATTTTGAGGTGATTTGACAAACAACATAAGTTCAATGGCTAAAAAGACAAATAATTAAATGGATGCTAAAATGACTTTTTTTGTAAAGTTGGAGGACCAAATAAGTCATTATGTCTTTTTTATGCTATACTGAGGTGATGTTGTTAATATAAAAAATATTTTTATAGAACAATAAATATCCTGTCAACCATATTTTGAAACCTTGAATGTCTCAAGTTAAAGAGTTCGTGAGTTGTTTTTTGTGCTTATGTCTAACTCTATTCTCTCAATTGGTATCACAACTCAGATATGGTGCAATAAAATCTTTTGTATTTACATAATTAACATCTACCCTATAATATTTGAGTTCACGATGCAAATAATTTATAACTTTAATCATCAAAACTTATATAAACTTAATTTGTAGAAAAAAAAATTATGCTAGGCTATTACCCTCTCTATAACATGTAAATTAGGTAAAAAAATATAAAATTATAATATATAACCTTTATAAAAAAAATTATGAAGTGTTCGATAACTTTCATAACATTTCTTATAAATAACATAAAATTTTTCATAACTTTAGAATTTTTTTTACAAATAAATTATGATAAAAAAAAACTATAACACTTTTTTTTACAAACAAGTATATTATTTTTATAAAAAGATATAACTTTATAAAATACATGTAAATTATTTTTATAATATAATTTTTTTAGGATTTATAGATATAATAAATCTTTGGCCACAACCATCCCAAACAATTATAAGCGTTTATGCTCACAATATAAAAATTTAAACTTAAATTTGAATAAAAATATTTTTAAAATTAAATTTGGGTGTAATTATCTGCGTAATTATTCCAATTCTCACTTTCCCTTAATTGGAAAGTGTAATTAGGTGCTCCAATTAATCTCAATCTAGTAGGACCTACCAATTGCAATTGTTATCCAAATATGCTACTCTGTATAATTACAAGTAATTATATCCAAATCCAATTACTAGGTGGCTTTCCAAACACTACCTAAAAGCTTTATATAAAATGATATCTAACAAAAAATAGAAACTCAAATAAAAATTATAGTTAATTATGGGTCTTGTATTAATTATAATTGATTATAAAATATAATTTAAATTTGGTTTGTATTGTAACACCCCTGACCCAACCTAGAAGTTTTAACTAAGTCTAAGGTGTTACATTCGATCGTCGAAGTGGTCCTAGTAAACTTATTCTTTTACTTGAGTTGGTTTGTATGATAACCGTTCTTTTTATTTTTAAGAGAAATATTAATTAGTGATGTGAGTCTCAAGGCCCAAAATAAGGCTCATGAACATGATGAGCTCAAATTTCCTCAAGGCCTTATAACAAGGTCAAAAGCCAAGCAAATTCGAGCAAGATTGAACTGGACCATCCAAGACTTCATTACCAAGGCCCTAGATGTGCACATGATTGAAAAAGAAAATCAAGATTCACTTTCTGGTTTTCAAGAAAATCAAGAAACTGAATCTTGGTCCAATTTCGTTGTTTCGGACAATTTCAAGAATCAAGAAAATCAAGATTTCAAATCTTGGAAATCTTGGTCCAAGAAACCGAATCTTGAAGCCAAGGTGCATTAGATTTCATGTATGAGCTTGAATGAGCCAATTTCGAGAGCAAATGGATCACAAGACCAAGTTCTTAAAAAAATGGCCCATTAAGATATCTATAAGCCCATTCTGAAGTTTGAAAAATAATTCAATTGAATATCAGGCCAAATTATCAATGTGGCTCAAATTGTAAAATATTTAAACTATAGGTCCAATTTTATTTTAATAGGTTGATCATCATGTAAAAATTCAGCCCAATGAGCCCATTTAATTTATTTAGCTGAATTCCGATTAAAAGTCCACACTTAGAATTTTTTTTATTTGATGAGTTGTCATGTTAGTTATTCCATTTTGGGGGCCTATAAGTAGCATGAACATTCACCCTTATACACACAATGGATTTATGTTTTTTTGAGTTAATAAAAATTCTCTTTGAGTTTTTCTTCAAGAATTGCTCTTGAGTTTCTTTTAGAAGCTGTTTTAACAACCTTTCAGGTTGTGAGAATCATCTTCAAGCTTTTTCTTGCCAAGATCTTTTTTTTGGAGGGGGAATTAGAGCCATTGAAAGGATTTGTGGATTCTAAATGTTTCTAAGGCTTCTTAGGAGGTAATCTTCTCTTTTCTATCCTTAATATATCGTTTCTTGCTTATTTAAGTTAGTTCTTGCTGTTTTGGCTTGCTGATTTTATTGATTTTTCGTTCTAGGTTAATGTTGCTTGAAGAAAGACGTTCTTCTATCTTGTTCCATCAACAAACCCATCAAAATTAGGAGTTTTAATGTTTTCTTGTTGTTTTAAACATTCTTGCATGAAACAGTTTGCTTTCGTCTTTAAAATCACTTTTAACAAATCTATTTGTATTTTTTTTCCAGATCTAGTTGAGGCATTTTCTTGAGGTCCAAGGATGGTTTCTTTTTATCCAAGAAACCCTAATTCGTTCTCTTTTGGACTCTTTTCTAGCCACTTCATCTTTCTTTTGTTTTAATTTCGTTTGACTCTCCTTTTTGACAACTAATCTGTTTTCATTATTTCTCGTTTCAGTTTACGTTCGTCTAGAGATTTACGTTAAATCTACGACTTTGAAAAACTTTACGATCCGCTTACTCCTTCATCTACATAATTCTTTATCAATTAGTTAAGTTATTATTAAGGTGAGGTTTTTGAGAAAGCAACTCTTAGGATTTTTAAGGAAGATCTATCAAAACTTTTAGGTATTTTGAAAAGCAACAGAAAGCGTTTATTTAAATAATAGTTTTCTAAACCAAATAGTATGCAAATATTAGAGTATTAACTAAGTAAAATGCTTAAAATAATTAAGCTAAATAACTTCATCCTAAGATATAAAACGAGAAATAATTAATAATTACAACCCAAAAATAATACGATTAAAGAAACTTTAATGGAAACTTTAGAATAGTAATAATGAAAAACAAGCTGTTAATCTGAGGCTCCTCTGATGCCTTTCTGAAACCTAGTTTTCTGCGTTACATGAGAGGTAAGAAAGGGGGAGTGAGCTTACAACAACTCAGTGTAAGTCTAATTTTTAAACCATTATATATAACCATTCAAACAATATAACATTTAATTTATAACATAATAACAAATTAAACATAATATATGGAACATGTAGTAAATCAAGCATATACAGATTATATATGATAAAATGCAATTATAGTTTTGAGTTCTCACCTTGAGCATTACTCGATACACCAAAGCACATATCAGAAACTAACCATCCTAGATTTCCCAATGAAGATGGTCATTCACTTGTCATCTGTGATGATGGCTTTTACTACAATAACTTACCATCCTTGTTACCCGTTTTGATGACTTTTTACTATAATAACTATCATCTCGGTTTATCTGATTTTTATGACATTGCCGCCTACTTCGTGCAGTACTGACTTATTGTGTAGACTTAAATTGTCGCTATCTCCTACGGAAATCCTCCTTGCTCCGTACCCACTTTCATGTCATTATGCACATATGCTTAGCATATTATGCTATTTATCATCAATCGATGTTACATTCAAAATTTCATACTAACATTTAATGGTATGTATTCATGCATACATTCTCATCAATTTCACAATATACAATTAATTTATGCGAATTAAAAATAGTTTCACATATACAGTGCCTTTATGCTGATTAACATGCTTGATTCAGCTAACTCATACAAAATAGGTTCACTCAAAGAGTTTGTGCATGTAAGGTTCGCAAATGTAGGATTCACATATATGGGTTCACACATCTAGGTTCGCACTTGTGGGTTCACGCACTTAGGGTTTTCACTTATGGTTCGCACATACAAGGGCTCGCACATCGGTTCACACATATGCGGGAGGTTCGCACATGGACTCGTACATAGGGCTCACACTTTATAGTTCACATATACAGTTCTTATATAATAACTTACGTAAGGGTTTACTAAGAGTTCGCATTTTAAATCATACACGGTTTTGCATATGGGTCCACATACCTATCTACTACAGCTAGTCTAGATGAGTTCGCACACATAATTGTTTTTATAGGGGTTCGCAAGCATGGGTCGCAAGGGGTTCACATGTAAAAATCTGTAGGGTTCGCACACTACATAAGGCTTGCCACTATAGGGGGTTTCACGTACCATAGGGGGTTCGCATATTGTAGGATGTTCATATACAATAGAGGTTTCGCAAGTTATAAGGGGTTTGTATGTTATGTCATACTATATAACATGGGGGTTCGCACTATGTCATATTATATAACATGAGGTGTAACACCCCTCACCTATCTCCATCACTAAAATAGGGTTACAAGAAGTTACAACAAATAACAGAATAAACATAGAATATTTCAATTCAAAAATTTACTTTTAAAACAATCATCAATAATTTCATTCAATAAACATGTCATTCAAACATAAATGGGACTTAATTCAAGCCTACAAGGCATTAAAAATGATTTTAAAACAACCTGGGATTAAATAGAATCAAAACATAAAAATAGGGTAAAAACTAAAAACAGGGGTCACATGGCCGTGTGCCTCACACGATTGTAAGACACAATCGTGTGCTCTGTTTAATTTTGGTGATTTTAGGTCCATACGGTCTCAGAGAGTTACACTACCATGTGACCCAGAATTACACAGGCATAGGTTATTAAAAGGTTTGGCTACACAGCCATGTCTCTGCACCACATGAGCTGAGCCCTAACATATGGCTTGGGTAAGTTCATAGTATAGATGAATATTTTGATATATATTTATAACTTATGATACTATGATTTGGTTAAATTGTATTCGAGTTGAATTTTGATATTAAATTGAAATTATAAAATGTTTACAATTACGTACATGTGAGAAAATAGATATTCAATAGTTAATGAATATTTGGGATATTATGGTTATATGATATTGAAATGAACTTAGCTGATTGATAACATGTGTATAAGAATATTTCTGGAAATGTCTCTAAATTTTAAATGTGATAAAATATGTTAAAATGCCCATTTAAAAGTAGTAAACGATTAGGATACAATTGGTATGCCAATAGGGTTAGAACGTATGCTTGTACGGGATTGCACTTCAGTGTTGGGAAATGTGCCTATATTGTAGTAAACATGTAATTGTTTTTTTATTTATTTGAATGATGAATGAGTAAATAAAGTTAATTTCACATTTCATTATTATGTCTTTTGTATTTTTTATATTTCATATTTATCATGCATAGCGAAATTGTGACAAGCAAATATTAGCTCCTTGATTGTCTAAGTTCAAACTGAAGATAAGTGGTATTTTAAGAACGTTTACATTGCCAAAAAGACAACTTACTTCAATAGATAATCTAAATAAGTCAGTAATCCCATAAGAGAATCGAAATGAGCATTTGATTCAAATATTGAGAACGATTATTATGTCGTCTACAATTCTAATTGGGGAGATGGCTAGTCTTGGTTAACGGAGCAGTTGACTCCACGGGTAGAGACATAGATGTATTCATTGTTAGAATGATACATTGGATT
Source organism: Gossypium hirsutum (assembly GCF_007990345.1). Taxonomy (NCBI): domain Eukaryota; kingdom Viridiplantae; phylum Streptophyta; class Magnoliopsida; order Malvales; family Malvaceae; genus Gossypium; species Gossypium hirsutum. The sequence continues at coordinate 59,620,476 of NC_053447.1, forward strand.
GGACCTAAGATGAATCTATTTGTGAATTAATTCACTTGTGACATTCATAGTATGATTTACTTAAATCCTGAGTTAGAAATTGATCATGCCTATGCAACTCATGTGCTTTGATATAAGTGAAGGCTTATGCTCTAAAGATGATCGAGCTCATAGCCGGTATTTTGGGTACATGACTTGTGTATGGCATGGCTTTACTAGCAACAATGGAATTCATAGCTCAATTAAAGAGTTAATGATATCCTCTAATTAGCATTGTGCGGATTGATAAATATGGAACATGGCCACGGGTTACTTGTTATCGAATGAGTAATTTATCACATTCATTTGTTAACAGTGATCATATTAATCATTAAGAAGACACAATGGTGACGATGAGATAAGAATTGTATTGAGTGAACGGATTTAACTCAAAAGAATCAAGGATATCACATGAGGGCAACCACACATAACGAGGTCATTAGACAAAATAGTTGGAAAATTGTTTCCGTAAAGAGTATACATCAAAGAGTTTTCAATCATAGTACTTCTTGTGAATTGACTCCATGATTAAGTAATTGTGAATAATTGGAATGATGCTTCTGTAGATAATTGCAATTACTAGAGTCTAATTATATATGTCTTATTGGTCCCTCCGCTAACTCAACAAAAACTCGATCGGACTGCATTTGAATCAAAAGAAAATTCTACGACTTTGGAAATAATTTAATTGAGTCGATTTATTTTATGTGAAATTAAATTAGGTGGTCGTGAGAATTTTTTAACTAGAGAATTTGATTAAACAATTCTCTTGAAAATTAATTTGGAAAACCTAAGTGATTTTTGGGAAAATTAATTTTGATCAAGTAAAATTAAATTAATCAAATTAATTAAAATTAATATGATATTTTTTGAAATTAATTTCAAGTTAGACAATTGGCCCAATGAATAATTGAACTTGAAGATTGGACCTAAGATTGTAAATTAGGCCTGGAAGCCCAAAATCGAGACCAAAAAACTGGTTGAATCGGGCTCGATATGTGAAACCGGGCTGACGGTCTAACCGATGGCTAGACTGGACTAGTCGGGTTGTCATTGACTTGGATAGAATCGGTTCGAGGTGTCATAAGGGTGTCGCACCTGTATCACCAGACACGACAGTGCCAGTGGCGTCCTAGTGGCCAGCAGTGGTTGGTCTTCGGTAGTTGAGTAGTGGAAGAGTTACACTCCTACTGGGACTCTACCAGATAATTTAATTTCAGATTAACTATTCCAAAAATAATATTATTTTAATAATTTAATATTAAATTTAATTTAATATTTATCTTAATAGTATTTTATTAATTTAATATTAAAATGATTATATTAAAATTGAATTGAATTTAATGTTTATCTTACAGATAAACATTCTATTATTTTAATGAGATTTAATATTAAAGTGATTAAGTTTAATTATAATTGAACTCTCTAAACTCTCCCTATATAAAGAGAGTCTTGGGTCATTATTTTACACACACTTGAATTCAAGAGAAAGTTGTAGAGAGAAAATTCTCTGAAGAGATTATTTTAGAAAATTTCTAAAGATATTTTTCTGATTTATAACTTGTCTCAAAAGTTTAGAGAAATTACAAAATTACTCCAATGGTAATTTTTGTGAAAAATTTTCTAATTCAAAGCGAGTCAAACGTGAGCTTAGGGATAGCGGAGAAGACTACTCGGTCGAAGCGCTCATCCTAGACAAATAGAAAATTTACAATCTTGGTTAAGTGTTTATTACTTTAGATATCACAACCAATATCTTGTTTTGGAAAAAACATTAAAACTTTATTTTCCCTAAATTTATTTTCTGCTGCATTTTTCAAACCCCTTTTAGCCAACATTCAGTACCTCTGTTAGCATTTTGATGCTCTCTAGTGTGTTTTGGGGAACCCGAGTATCCGAGTCATGTGTTACTAAAGTTTAACGGGATATGCAAATATGTATCTAATGTTAAAATGATGATGCATAACTATTTAAATATTTGTATTCAAGAATGATCATGTAAATATGTTCCATTATGGTATTAATGTAATGAGTGTTACATGAGGGAGATAGGTGAAGAGTGTTACATGAGGGTTCGCACTATGTCATACTATATAACATGGGGTTCGCACACCACGTTGTACTATATAACATGGGGGTTCACATGAATATGTGTTTATGAAACTTAATTTTATTTAGTCAATTTTTTTACATGGGAAACAATTTTATTTAAAGATGAAAAATAATTAACCAAATAGATTTAAAGAGTATGATTAATTTTTTTTTCTTCAATAACTACTATTTTAATAAAAAAATTATGATGATTACACTATAATTGTAAAAATTAAAAGCTAAAAAATATGATTGTTTATAATATATATGAAACGTGACACGTAAGAATAATTAATTTAAACAAAATCTAGCATGGATTATTGTCATATAAAATTAATTTAATTTCTAATTTGAAAATTTTTTCCCATAATCAATTTTTAAGTCAAATATAGTAGGGATTATTGTCATATTAAACCCTTGATATATGGATCGTTATTCAATGTAATGTTAGGGTCTAGAATTAAAAAAAAAACTATGCTTTGTGTAAAAAATTAATACTTTTAAAGTTGATATATCAATTAAAATTTTCCCTTTTTATTAGACAGTGTCATAATTTCATTTTTCAACATAATATTAATTCTTTAAAAAATTAAAAAAATTCAAATCAAATTTAATGTATTAATCTTACATATATTTATAGTATTACCCCTGCAACTTTTTTTCAAATTTGTTGGTATATTAAAAGTATTACTTACATTCAAATCAAATTTACTACAGTAATATCTAATATATTTAAATTATTAAACTTGCAAATTTTTAAATAATTTAGATTTTTTTTCCTATAATAAAATTTTATTATATCAAATATAGTCTAATATTTTTTATTATACAAAACGATTGGAATATTTTAGGCTGTGTTTGATAGGGGGAAAACCAATTCCGAAATTGGTTTTACACGTTTTCCAGTGTTTGATAGCAGGAAAATATTTTCCTTTTGTAAAACCAATTCCGCAACACGGGAAAACCTATTACAAAATTGGGGAAAATGTCTTACGCCCTTCATTTCGGTAAGACATTTTCCGTTTTCTCTCCAGCCTTCTAATACCTTCATTCCTTCATTTCCTTCCATTTCCACACCCCCCACAAGATCTGTCGACTGATTTTCCCCCACAATATGTTCTCTTCGACCACCATTTCCGTCAGATTTGTGGGAAATTTCAGGTAACCTTAGACATTATTTGATTTTTTTATGGTTTATTTTCAATGTCGAAAAAGACTTACTGGGTTTGTATTTTCTGTTTCTATGTTATGCATTGTTCAGTTGTAAAAGGGTTTTATGCACGAAATTGGGTAATGCAAGGTAAATAAAAATATGCAGATCAGTAATGTCTGATCCTGCAAATTTTCGTATTTTTCGGTAAATAATAAACTGTTGCTAGTTGTTGTTTTTGTATTTGGAATACTTGTAAAGTGCCAGTATTTGGTTTTTTGAACTGCATGTGTAGTTAAACTGTTATTGGTTGTTTTTGTTGGATTGTTTGTGCTACATTGTTGGTTTTGACCTGTTTCTGATATTACTGTTGTTTTTGTTTTTTCTTTGGACTGCTTAATGAGAGATTTATCATTTAAAGGACCTTAAAAAAACTAAAAAATGGGGTTTGAAATATAAACACTAACCATTGCAATTAGACCCAGTTTTTCTTTTTCAAGATTGTCATGATCAAGCTTAAGAGCATCATAATTAGCTTTAAGCATTGCATAATCTTTCTCCAACACCTTGGTCTTCCAATGAGCACGTCGGTTTTGGAACCAAATAGCCACTTGCCTTGGCTGTAACCCCAATTCTTTAGCTAACTTCACTTTTCTCTCTGGTTCTAACTTGTTTCCCACATCGAAATTCTTCTCTAAAGCCTAAACTTGATGCATAGATAAACGCCTTTTCTTCTCTGTTGCTTGACCACCTTCTTCTAAGCTGTCTTCTTCATCTAAACCATCTAACATAGCCTGGAATTCCTTGCTGTAAATTTGGTGCTTCTTTGAACTCGTCTCCTCTGCATAATCAACTGAATTAAACACATCGAATTTGGGTTAAAGAAGCATGAAATAAAGGTGGGAATTTTCATGTGTGTACCTTTAGGCTGAGAGATGGACATGAAAGCATCCAAGGAAGGTGAAGGACTGAGCCTCTTCATGATTTGCAAACCAAAATCAAAGACTCTGAGATGATATTTTTTAAGTTGTTGTTTGTGATGGAGAGAGGGGGTGGGGGCGAGGGTTTCAAACTTTCAAGCAGGTTTGCTGTTTTGATTTGTTTGGTTTTTTTGGGGAGGGCTTAATTGCAAAGAATGCTATATATTGTGACACTCAAAGCTGACTGACAAAAGATAAATCATACATGTGTCTAAGCTCTTTACTTTCTATTACATTAAGCAGTAGTAGACAGGGATTTTGATTATGTTTATTAGGTTTTGGGTTTGAACGAACCAGACTTATTGATGATGGCAAGACTGATGTTGTCTTAGCTTCTATTTTTTATCGATCCTAACGGTTCTAATTTCTTTGTATGCTTGACCTCCAGCTGTATAGTTCTTGCTATCCTAGCCTCTACCTCAGCATTCGTACTCGTGTTGGTGGCCTTGGTTGATATTTTCATAAGAGGTTTGTGGTGTGCTTGATTTATGATTTGGTATAATATGCATTTGTGGTTGTTATAATTCGGTTCAAGTGAATTAAATGGTTGTTGGATGTGTTTGGGTATGGTTTATTATTGATTTACATTTTTTCTGTAATTTGTTGGGAAATGGCAGTGATGAGCTGTTATATTTGGTTGATGGTAGATGTTATAGATTTAAATATATGTAGAAATATAGAGTTTATGGCAAGGAATTACGTTTTTTTCTTTAAAATATAAGGAAATGTTGTTTAAATATTACACATTGATATCGATTTGCATGAAAGAGATTGTAGTGAATATACAGTATGAACAGGAGGGAAATAATTCATGCACCCCACCATTTTTTTCACCGTTCAAAGACTGAGAATTAAAGAAAAGATGAAGTTAGAAACGGGAGAGTCTCAAAACTTTTGCAAATGACAGATGAACCAAAATCAAATTTGTTTTTAACTTTTCAAGTAGATTTTGATTTAAGAAATCAGGAAGCTAGTAATAACTCATCTATATAGGCATCTTAGGGACTGATATTTTTGTTAATTATGTCCAAAATTTTAACTGTATATATAGCAATTGTAGCAGTGCACTTAAACATTATTTATTTTTTATAAAAAGTAATCAATTTATAATTTAAAAAATTATAAAAAATAGAAATAAAAAAATTATAACATTGTCAAATTTTTTTGTTTATATTGAAATAAAAAAAGAAAACACACTTATAGCAATTGAAGTATTTAAAACTCTTTTATATTTTAAAAAAAAGGCATCAATATTTATAAAAACATGATCAATATATTTTAAGTCATGGTAACTTTATAAAAACATGATCAATATATTTTAAGTCATGGTAACTTTATAAAAACATATTATTAACTATGATCAATATATAACAAATACATGAAAGATATTTTAAGTCATGGTAACTTTAATACATGATCAATATATTTAAAACTCTTTAAATACATGAAACATATTATAATTTAAAACTCTTTATAAATACATGATCAATATATGTATGTATTGGTAAATTAAATAATAAAAATATTTTATATTTTTACATCAAAGATAACCTAATAATATATAACAAACTCTTGCACCAATTGAAGTATTGTATTAACTATGATCAATATATTTTAAGTGCTACTTTATAAAAATTATTATTGGGCAATTATAATTAGCTTGATATGTATGTATGCACTTTTTTAGTCATGGCAACTTTATGTGATCTTATGAAAATCTTGCATCTTTTGTAGTAGTGATCATATATTTGTGTGGCATTATTTTCTGTAGATGGATCGTAATCAACATCAAATGGCAATTGCTGGAGTTGTGGCTTCAGTTTTAGCTTTTGGGGCTCTTTGGATTAGAAAATTAGAAACTAGGAAGGAAATTGCTTCTCGCCCTCGTGTGAATCGAGATTATGAAAGAGAAAACTATATTAATAGTATTTTATATAGTGGTGACCAGCATTGCATTGATATAATAAGGATGAGACCGATCGCCTTTTTTAATTTATGTGATATTCTTAGTACGAATAATTTGTTACAATCGTCTAAATCTGTCGATATTAGGGAGCAAGTAGTTATATTTTTACATATAATTGGTCATAATGTAAGGTTTCGAGTGATTGGATCTAGATATTATAGATCAATTCAGACAGTTCACCATTACTTTAGGGTTGTATTCAGAGCTATTTTGAAATTGTATAGACTAGTTATTAGATTACCTGATGAGTCAACTCCTAGTGAAATTAGAAACAATCCAAGGTTTTATCCTTATTTTAAAGATTGTATTGGAGCATTAGATGGAACTCATATTCGTGCATCCGTTCCACTTAGCATGCAAGGAAGATTTCGTAGCCGTAAAGGGGGGACGACACAAAATGTATTGGCTGCCATTACATTTGATTTGAAATTTGCCTATGTTCTAGCTGGTTGGGAAGGTAGTGCACATGATTCTCGTATTTTAAGTGATGCACTTTCACGCCCAATAGATTAAGAATTCCAGAAGGTAATATTTATCACAAATAGTTCCAGTAAGCTCATAGTTTATCAGTATTAATTACGTATTATAAAATTGTAGGTAAATATTATCTTGCTGATGCTGGATATGGCATCCAAATTGGATGTATTACCCCATATCGTGGTGTCCAATATCATTTAAAAGAGTTTGGTGCTGAAGGGCCTGAAAATGCAAAGGAACTCTTTAATCTTCGACATTCATCATTACAGATCACTGTTGAACGTGTTTTTGGGATTTTGAAGAAACAGTTTCGTGTATTAGATGCTGAACCATTTTGGAATTTTCAAACTCAAGTAGATATAGTTTTGGCTTGTTGTATCATTCATAATCATATAATGGGAGTTGATCCTAGTGATTTACTTAATCAAGGATTATACGAAGAGTCTGAGTTTGATTCGATAATACAAACTCTCACGGAGCGAGAAGAAAGACAAGAAGCAAGAGAATGGTTTACTAAGAGAGATGAGATTGCAGAAACTATGTGGACTGATTATATGGCTAGAAATGTTAGGTAGATTTAGGGCTTAGGGTTATTGTTTCTATGTTATGTATGTTTTAGACTGATGTTGTTTTTTTTTTTTTGTAAATGTTGGTTGGATAATAACATTGTCAAATTTTAGATTGTTGGATTTTGATATATGTCTTGAATTTGTTAGATATTGATTATGTTTTAACATTGTTGGATATTGAATTGATTATTATGTTTTAAGCTTGTTGGATATTGAAATTATTGACAATGACAATTATTTAATGTAGAATGGGTAAGGGCAACAAAGAAGGGACCTCCAAGCAATTCAGGTGGACAAAACCGATGGAACATGTTTTCCTTGAAATTCTAGCAGAGGAGGCTCGAAAAGGAAATAAGCCTTCTAATACTTTCAAATCAGTTTCTATTAATCGAGTTGCCGACGCCATTTCTGAAAGATTCCAAGTCCAATGCGATACAAAGCACGTGGAAAATCATTTGAGGATAGTAAAAAACCAGTGGTAGATTATATGCAAAATTCGAGATGAAAGTGGTTTTGGATGGGATGATAACATGAAAATGATCACATGTGATAGAGCGACATACGATGCAACAATGATGGTAATTTATGTATATATATGTTAAGTATATTTCAATTGTTTTTTACTTGTTATTCTAATTGTGTATAATATCCAACAGGCACACAAGAAGTATGAACCATTTTTGAATAAAAGCATTGATCATTATGATGAAATGGCTGTGGTTGTTGGCAAAGATATGGCAACAGGGAGTTTTGCCAGAACATTTGCTGACATAGATTTGGATGATGGTAATGAAGATTCAATGCCTGTAGACTGGGATAATGAAGAGGCTGAAGAGGTAAGAACAAATGTATCTTCATCTGGCACATCCAAACATAAAAGAAAAAGTGGTCAACAAAGTCTCGTTGATGAACAAATTAAATTTGTGGGTGAGCAATTTGGAGAAATTGCTAATGCTTTGAAACAATTTACTGCCAACAAGACAGCACAGCTTTACAAACAAGTGATGTCGATGGAGGAAGAAGGATTTGATGATGACTTCTTGTGTTCTGTGTTTGATTATCTAGGGAGTCATGAATCAGAGGCCAAAATGTTTTTAGTTAAAAGTAAGAAGCATAGAAAAATTTGGCTTCAAAAATTTTCTCAGGGTTGAAGATATTGATACTTTTATGTGGTGTAATATTACGCACTTGGACAATGTTGTTACTATGTGGTGTACTACTAATTATGTATTTGGATAATATTATTTCTAGTACTCATTATGGTTTTGAAGCAATTTATAATTATTCAATATCCTTACTAGTACTCATTGTGGATAATTTTTTTTCAATTTATAACGATCAATATTGTAGCTTATTATTGAGTATTATTATAAATAAATCATTGCAATATATGTAAAAACAATTTAAAATATAAAAATTTATTAATATATATTAATATATGTAAAAAACAACTTTTCCGGAAAATATTTTCAGGAAATCTGTCAAACAGCAGAAAATATTTTACACAGATTCAATCAAACACCAGAAAATATTTTCCAGTAAGTCATTTTACAGAAAAGTAAAACATTTTCCAGAAACCATTTTACGGAAAACATTTTACTGCCAATCAAACAGACCCTTAATTTCCAATCTAATCAATCTTAAGATGTAATTGATAAAATACTTTTTCAAATTTTTTATTCAAAAATTAGTTTATTATTTTCTAGTTATGAATAAGAAAAAAAAATTATTCCAAATTTGACGCTATATATTAATAAGTGTTATAAAATAAATAGACAGAGAATAAAGAATAAAGAAAATAGGAGAGCAGAAGAGAGAGTGTATTTTATTGATCAATACAAGTAATTTACAATGTTTCTCCAAAGTCTATATTTATAGGTATAAGAAGTATAAATGAAATAGAGATCAACTTCTAATGACTTTTAGAATTTAAAGTATATTAATACTTATCTAGATCTTGATAGACATCCACTTAATAAGATATTCATAACACTCATCATTGGATGTCCATTGGTAAATAATGTGTCTCGCTAAAATCTTACTAAGATAAAAACCCTATGGGGAAAAAAATTCATAGTGAAGGAAAAAAAAAGTACACATATCTGTAATATGCATAATATGCCACCTCGTTAAAAACCATACCAAGAATACCTAATAGGAAAAAACCTCGGTTAAGGGAAAAGGAGTACAATGCGTATTTACTCCCCCTCATGAAAACATCACATACTCTCATATTCTACGTATTCAATCTTGAATAGCTTTTCATATTACTATGAATTTTTAATTAACTGGGGACCAATTAAGCAATTGAACCCATTTTAAAATGTCAAACGGTGATGGAATGACATTAAAGTCTACTAGCTTATTAATGGTAATTAATTTTTACTTAATTAAAGGTTAATTAAATAATTATGATTAATTATGTTTTAATTAAAAGTATACAAACCAAAAGTTAAGGATGTCACCTTTATTTTTCTTCATCTTTTTCTCTATTGTCGAAACTTGAAGAAAGAAAAGGGTTTGAAACATTCCAACTTTAGTCCTGCCATTGCTAAAAACGACACAGGATCGTCGAAAAGGAAAAGAAAGGTGAGAGTCAACGACAAGTGACGCGAGCTTTCAGTTTATATTTCTATGATTCGAAACCTATTTAATTACTTTATTTTCATGTCATTTCACATCAAACGTTGTTGAAGTAAGTAATTGATGACTATTGGAATTGATTTGGTGTATTTAAGATTGATTTTCGAGACAAAGACTAAATTGAATAAAGTACAAAATTTAGAATTTACTTGATATTTGATAATTGGAATGGGGTTGTGTTGAACTATGTTATATAAGTTATTGAATTGTGATGTGTTGGTTAATAGAGTTATAAACAAAAGAATTGTCCAACGAATGTGAAGAATGTTATACTTATAAAGTGTATATGCAAAATGTATTGAAAAACGAGCCTAAAAAGGGCGATCACGACTGAGAAAAACTGTAAGACTCGGAATTACTTATAATGCTATGCATGAATTTGAATATTTATTCATTGTGTGCATTTGCATAATCTTATTATCATTGTCTTGAATTATAGATTTACTACTGAGCGTATTGCTTAGCGTGCAGTTTGTTTTTCCTATGTGCAGGTATAATAGATTCTTAATATTTCGAGCAAAGTTCTAGCATCCAGAAATTGATCCCCGAATCAGTAAAGTTTGTATGCTTTTTTTTTGTATCTAAAGTGTCATGTACCTAGATGAGTCAAATTTTGGTTTGCTTTTAAGTTCATATGACATTTGGAGTTGGTATTTTAAGATGTATATTTGATCAAATGGCTATAATGTTGTACAAATCCTTGCTTATATGCTCTTATTTATGAATGGATGCATTGTTGATAGCCAATTAGGGATATGATATTAATGTGTAAAACTAGCATGAAATGCATAATTAGATAGCTTGAATAATTCTTAGGAATAATATGATTAAGACATTGAAGTGCATATTTGAAGTGGAGAATGGTAGATATATATGGATTGCATATGAATTACTAAGATATGATACATATCCATGAAATTGCTATATGATTGAGTGTGATAAATGAATGCATGTTTTATATCTTTTGCGAGATTAATTAGTGCCTTGTTGGTAAGGTAATAAGCTATAAATATGGTATTTGAATGACAAAATTTTCTTGATGAATTGATATGGTAGATGGTGGTATGGAATGGTTGAAGGAAATGATTGATAGATTAAGTTTAATCAAATTGAATTGGCTTGATTTGGTGCCAAAGTGTGGCATGTTGGAATGGGCAGGTTTGAGTGTGCTTTTAAGTGCCATTTGGATAATAAAGTTGTTTTAGTATGAAAAAGGTACCAACATGTGATTTTTTACCATTCTGGCTAAGAGGTATCGGCACTTAATGTCTTTTTTCAAAATTTTCAAATACCAAACCTCAAAATGGTATTGATACAAAGGTAAGGTATCGATACCTTGAAAGAAGTATTGGTACTTTATGTTTGATATCGATACCTGATCTAGAAACTTTGAAAACTTTGCATTTTGTCCCAACTCATGCTCGGCTCAACAAAAGAACTTTTGTAAGCTCAATTAAGGCTCAGATTTAATTATGTATCATAATATTTAGGTGTTTATGATATATTGAATATTGAACATTGACACTTAACACCCTATTATTATGAAATTATGTGTGCTACTTTTTTTGTAACCATATTTTTTTATACAAAGCTTAGAACTTCCCATAACTCATCCCAACCTTTAATTAGGATGATAAATGCACCTCAGCATGCTCGAACCCATATTCTCCTACACTGCTAACAATGTCAATGCCAATCGAGCTAAACCTCGATCGACAATCATTCTTTTTTTTATTTAATCCTTTATAACGCGGGTATATTACATGATAAAGATGATTTTCACCTTTTGAATTATATAAATAAATTATTTTTGTCTTCACCTTTTGAATTATATAAATAAGCTATTTTTGTCTTTCATATATTTATTTTTTAGGTGATTCTATATTTAATTTTACTTTTAAGTTTATTTTTATTTTATTGTAATTCCATTTTAAAATATCACTTCACTTATTTAAATTTTTAACTTATTTAGTTTAATTTTGTTTTTAATTCCTACACATTTTTCATTTCTTCAATTTTATCTCTAATTTGAAGTCTTAAATTATTTGATTTAATACCTAAGTTCAGTTTTTATTTTTATAATTAGGTCCTTGTGGTTTAGATCTTAATTTTTACAAGTTCCGTACTTTAATTTATTTTTTTACAAACTAAACTATTTTTCATAAAATTGTTATTTATTAATATTTTATGTTTTTTTAAATGATTCACATACAGCGCATATATCATAAAAACTAGACATAATGAAAATTTTAGCCCTCAATATTTCCATATTTGTCAATTTGACTTTTATTCTTTTTTTGAGCTAAATTTGACCCTTAACCTTTCAAAAAAAGTCAAATCATTTTTTTAATGGAAATGCTGACTAAAACATTAATTTTTAAACAATGTTAACATGGTAACCCCTGTGGCAGTTCATATATACTTAATGTTGACATAACACTATTTATCTTATATTCCAAATTAATAAATTATTTTAAAATATTCAAAAAAGAAAAAAAATCATAAAAATTAGCATGAAGTACATTTTATTTCCATGTTACCTATCATGTTTAAAATTTTAACATTTTAGTTATAATTCGACTCTTTTGGAAAGGTTGATGGTCAAGTTCGACTCTTTTTAAAAATTTGAAGGCCCAATTTAGATTAAAAAAAAGCATAAGGGTCAAATTGACAAAAGATGTAAATGATAAGAGTTAAATTTGTCATTATACCTAAAAACTATAATGTATTGATTCATTTATATTAAATTATAAAGAAATTTGAACCAATGCTAAAATAAATTATTTCAACAATGATTATTTAATTTTAAACATATTTTTTTTTTCAAACATTACAATTTTTAAATATATTTTAAATAAAAGATTTAATATATTTTAACAAATAAATATAATAAACTCGTGCATCACACGGGTATGCAAACTAATATTATGTATAATATATAGGGGAAACTACACCAAAGGTCGCCCTAAAAAAGCACCGTTCCTATTTTGATAACTCTAACTTTTTTTTTGTCAATTTAGTCACTACCGTTAGAAAAATTGACCAAAATGATCACTCAACCGTTAAAACCTTAATGAATTGCTAATTGGACCTGCAAAAGGAAACAGAATTCTTTAGTCCCTTTAAAAATTATAAATTTTTAGTTAACATCATTGCTATACCCACAAAGTTTTTAATTTTTTATGCTTAGGCAAAGAAAAATATAGTGATTTACCATAGCTCCACCCTCTATGACGTTGCCACCGTCTCTGCTCTGTTGTCTTTCACCTGAACAAGAAAACTTTTTCATGATTTTCGCCCTAAAAGATATCATTCAATACCTTCCTTTTCCTCCAATGTTGATGTCACCGTTGACTTTGGTTGGAAAATAAATACATGAGAAAACATGAATAATTATGGTGCATTTGAAAAACTAGTGCAACTAAACTATTTATATGGAAAATAAATAAAGGGGTAAACATGGGTAATTAAGAAATTTACCTTATTGTCAAGATCAGAGGAGGAAGCGAAGGAGATGGTGGGGCAAGACGGTGGAGTAAGCATATCAGAGGCTAGACCTAGCATTTTTTATGTTATTTAATGAGTTTTTTTTATAGAGATTTAAGAGATTAGCTTATTATTTTTGTAATTTTTAAAGGGACTAAAAGAATATTTTTTTCCTTTTTTGCAAGTCCAGTCATCCGTTAAGGTTCAACAATTGGGTGACCATTTTGGTTAATTTTTCTAACGGTGATGACTAAATCGACAAAAAGAAAATAAAGTGACCAAAATAAGAATAACACTATTTTAAGGTGACCTCTAGTGTAGTTTATCCTAATATATATAATATATAAATAAATATTTGTAAAAAAGAAAAAAAAAGAAAAATACAAGTATACAACTATAGAAATAAAAATGTGATAATCAAATAAAAACAAAATAAATAAATAAATTTAAATTTTTTAAAGATTTAGGATGCCTTTGAACACTATAGAGTAATAAGGTGAAAGTAGTAATTACACTCTCTTGTAATTACTAGGATAGTAATTATGCCCTCTTATAATTATAGGAATTCTAATTTCCTAGACATGTTTGATTGATACAATGTAATTACCTTGTAATTTCCTATTTCGTTTGATTGTATAAATTTAAGGTTATACATTGTCTAAGAAAGTATTCAATAATACAATTACTAATAAAGTTAATAAGAAAAAACATTCAATGCATTTTTATCTAATTACTATAGCATCCGTATTTGTTGGGTTATTCTCTAAGCATATATTTTTTTGTTATCATTGATTGCTTATTGATCAATTTTAAATAATTAATAATAAATACTATGTAATTTAGCTAAATTTATTATAAATAATTTATAATATATACTATATATTTTAGTTAATTATTTAGTAGGTCTAAATGTATAGGAAATTATCTTTTGTCAATAAAATTTTCAAATTATGTAAATAAGATCAGTAAAATAACATATATTATATTTGAAAAATATAATATATATTCTAAAATTAAAATGCTATTATTATTGTATAAAAATAAAATTTAAAACTTGTTTAAAAAAAATAACTTTTAAAACTTAAATCATGTATGGGTATGTTTGGAAAGTCATTGAGTAATTGAATTCTAGTGTAATTGTTTGTAATTACTATATTTCACCCTCCCCTTAATAATTAGAAATGGTAATTGGGTGCTCCGGTTACACTCAATTTAGTAGGACTCACTAATTATAGTGGTTTTCCAAACATGACATAATGTGTAATTACAAGTGGTTACACTCAAATTCAGTTACCAAGTGGCTTTCCAAACGTGGCTTTAGCTTTTTTTAAATAAAGGATAGGAAGTACAAATTGTTTATACGTCAAATATAATATATATATATATATACCATTGCATTCACTCCATAATCAAATAAAAAGGTTGAATTCTATACCTTGTGAAGGATTTAGTTTCTATATGTAACATCCCCAATATCTTCCGAGTTGGGAACAATGTTAAATCAAGAGTAAATATGTTAGAATTTGTGAAGGTTATAAAATAGAAATTATCAGTGTTAGTAGAGTGAGAAGATAGATACCAAAGGTAATTGAAAAGACATGTGTATTGTGAGAAATAAATCTGGGGTATTGACTAAATTGTATGAAAGTGGAAAGTAGTGAGGAAAAGGTGAGAAAATTAAGAAATGAAATTATTAGATTGAATTGAAGGAAAAACGTGGGGAGACTAGATGTGGAATTTTACCAAAAGAGAGTATGACTCATGAATGGAATTGTAGAGAAAGCTGATGGACTAAATGATCAATTTATAATTTAGATAATTATGATATGCTAATGATTAAGGATTAAATCGGTGTAAAGTTATAATTTGTGGTAATATTTTAATATTTATTTATTTTTAATTATTAAATTAATAGATATTTTTTAGAATTATGTAGAAAAGATGATGACATTCAATCATTCATCTTTTCTCTCCTACGTGCCACTCACTCCATGAACAAATCAAATTTTAGATTTTATTTATTTTAGTCCTTTTCATCATTTCTAAGCTTTCCAAACTTAATTCCTCCAATTTTCTCCATGAATATTTGATGAAATCAATAGAGAAGCCCAATAGCTATCTTAGTTTCATGAGAAGTGCATTCATAGTTGTCTTGGAGGAGAGAGAAAATAAGAATTAAGGTTTAATTATAAGAGATTAAGGTAAGTGTATGTTTTCCATGGATTTCATGTTAGTTTTATTTAAAGAACATAAATATGTTATTTGATAATAATTTTGATAAACAAATCTTGTATGTTTTGATATGGAAATGAAGAAAAATGAAGTGATCAACAAGTTGGAGAGAAAGGCAGAGGGAAAACCAAATAGTAGAAGAAGAAGAAGAAGAAGAAAGTTTTTTTAAAACCTTGGTTGTAAGTACAGCTAGAATTTTACTTCGATTAAATAGTTTTAATTAGTATCTTTAATTAGATGCATTAATAATTACATGTTTTTAATTACTAAATATTGGGTTATGCATAAATAAGTAATTAATTAAGAATGATGGAATTAATGGTTTAATTCCATTTACTAAGTAAATTGTTATGGTGAAATGAAAGAATAAAGAGGAAATGACTAAATTGTAAAATGTGTAAAAATGTTATGTGAAATATAACAGTCCTCTGATAGTGAATATGAAATATTATAATATAGTGTGTTATATATGTCAAAGAAATATTATTCTAGTGTATTGAATTTTTATGATGAGGGTTAAATTGTAAAGAATTCAAAAGTATGTAAATTGTGTTCTAAAATGTAAAATTAAGTTGATTATGTTATATTTTCCCATGTAGACAATATTTGAATTAATAGGATTTAGATGGCATGCCATTAGAAAGCATTTAGCACGCTCTTCGTTCTGTTATTGAACTTTGGTGCCACTTTGCTATTATTCTGTTCTGATTTTGCACTTCGGTGCAACACTGTTTTGTTATTGCACTTCTATACATCTCTATATTATTTCTGTATATCCTACGTGTTCTATTCAGTCTACATTGGGTCTCTGTTAAATATTAAAAGATAAATTAAAGCAATAATCAATATGACAATATCTTGAGTTATTAGGGAAATGATAATGAATGGAATTATAATGATTAAGTTATAGGATGTAAGTTTTAATGCTATTATGTTTTGAATGTGTTCAATATAATGTTATTTTACTTTGTTACATCTATTTAATTAAAAAGGTAAGTTTAACTCTAGTTGTACTTACTAAGTTTTCATAAGCTTATCATTTTATTTTTAATGCATAGGTAAAGACGTGGAGTGGGGATTTGTCAAGGATCAAACTCTTCACATCTCAAGAGCTTGGAGAAAAGTATGAAATCTCTTTTATTTTGATCTAAGTAAATGGCATGTACATAAGTGAAACACTAGAGTAAGTAAGTGAGTGCCTAGATGTTGTAATACTTGTGTTAATTGTGTTTCGGATTAAGTATATATGGTATTATATAGTTCATGAGTTTTGGTTAATGTTTGGATTGATTGAGAACTATTGAGGTTTGTTTTCTGCCCCCCCATTTGGGAGTGGTTCTTCCTTATTTATAAGACACAATTCCCTTAATGTGACATGCTAGAGAGGTATCTAGGTACCATGCATATAACTCAGGACGACATGTACCCTCTTTAGGTTCAACGCGTATCCTATACGTGTCATTCTGATAGGATTCACACCCAAATATCATCATACGTGCTCGTGTGTCCCTCGTGAGGTGTGTTCACATGTCTTCCTTACGAGGGACTGATGTTTCGCTTCACGAGGTGCTGATGTTACACCTCGAAAGGTTGTCATGTTGGTGTCTACCTTGCAAGATTATAAGGGTAACTGGGTCAGAGTCACAAGGCCAAGTCGAATTTTGGGTTATGATGTACTTTATAAGAGGAACCAATTTGGTGTGGTTTAGAAATGTTTAAAAGCAAAAATTTCATGTCCCCACCTAGGTCTCCGAACATGCGAAATATGTCTCTAAACATAAATAAATTTGAAGCTAAAAATCTACAATAACTTAGTCATGAATTTGGAAAAAAGCCCATTTGTCTTGAGACCTATACTCATGTGTCTCGAGACAGAAAAACTTTGAAGCTAAATTTCTATAGTGTTGAAGCAATGTCTCAAGACAATTTGGTCTTGGTCTCGAAATATACAGACCTCCAACTAAAATTTTTTTATTTGAATTAAATGGGCCCCGAAACAAACTTTATATGAAATTAATCCTTATTAATAGTCTAATTATGTTCTCAAAAGTGTAATGAGACCTTGAATTCATTAATAAAAGTCCGAATTATAAATATTTGATAATGTAAAAAAGTGTTCCGTGATTAATGTAACATTCGTTGCTCGAGTTTACTTGGGTAAATGGTGTTATATTGTACTTTAATTTGATTAATTTTTATCATGTACTTTTTGAATTTGTCACTTTTAGTCTCTATACTTTTTGAAATTTAAAATTTTTATCCTGACCAAAATAGTAGCAGTTAAATATATTTGGTTAAATTCAATTACTAGTATTGTATGATGTGTATAATTATAAATTTGGTCCATATTCTACAATTGGATCATTCTAAGTCCCTATACTTTTCAAATTATGAAATTTCACTCTTGTCATAAATAATAATCATTAATCTATCAATTGGATTTTTAGTGAGTAATATGTTTGGCGCATCATATTTTGGAAATAACAGAACTTAATGAATTTAACTAGTATTGTTTGGTGAGGACTGAAATTTTAAAATTTGAAAAGTATAAAAACTAAAAATGACCAAATTAAAGTATAGGGATTAAATCCATAACTTTCACAAAATACATGGACTAATAGTAGAGTTTATCCAATAAAAAATATAAAATATTTGTCAAATAATAAATAAAAGGGTAAACTACACTGCAGTTCACCTTAAAATAGCGTTGCTCCTATTTTGGTCACTTTAAATTTTTTAAAGGGACTAAAAAATAATTTTTCCTTTTTTTACTAGTCCAGTTAGCAATCCCTCAAAATTTTAACGATCGAGTGCCCATTTTGGTCAATTTTTCTAACAGTGATGACTAAATTAACAATTTTTTTAAAATGACTAAAATAATAATGATGCTATTTTAAGATAACCTCTTTATAGTTTAAAAAATTCATTTCGTCTTCACATTATAGTCCCCAACCTATTATTCAAAACGACGTCGTGGTCCTGGTTTTTTTTACAAGACCGATGTCTCCCAATTTCTCCTACTCCCCATGTCTTGACTTTCCGGTTTTCACTTTCCTGTTCATCTATTTCCTGAAAAGAGTTTTTTATATGTTTGTTTGTTTATTTTATTATTAATGACCATATCTATATCTTCATTTTCTTCCCTCTTTTCAATATCGAAGAAAATACAAATTAAAACAAAATTTTGGATCAAATTTCTAGGGTTTGATTTCACCGTTCTCTACAACAATTCATTTCCATCACTGTTCCTTCTTTTTTGATCACAACTGTCCCGGTAAGTTCAAAGCCATTCTCCATTTCATTTCTCCTTTTTTTTTTCTTTACTATCTCTGTGATCGTCGACTTCTACCTTTCGGCGATCATATGTTTTGATTTATTGTGTCTTTATTTAGTGGACTTCAAGAGTTGGACTAGATTTTTGCGGCAAATGTGTTTGAACATATATTAACTCTTTGTGTTTTTATAAGATTAATTTACTAGTTTTGTAGTTTTGGAGAATTACGATTTGCATTTTCGATTTCATCAATATTTTAGATATTATATGTTTAATTAAGATGGAAAAGAAATCTAATTTAATTGCAATGTTGCTATTGTAGTCATTGTTGAAGGCCACTATATTTTTGTTGATTTTATTTGAGTGGGAATTTGGCTTTAATGATAGTTTTGTTCGTTGATTGTATCTGTCTTCCGTAGAATTATGTACAAGGATTTCTTTATATATATATATATATTTAAAATTCTAATTATCTGTTCAAAGTAGATAGGTCCGGTCCATTTTGGCTCTGATGCATACTAGTAGTTCTGTCCTTTTTTTAGTGATATTTTGTTGCAGAATGCAGGTTATTCTAACTTAATATGCTGCGGTTTTATTTAAGTGTATAGAAGCACTGAGGCATAGGGGTGGTAAAGCTTTTAATTTTCATTTAACTGGTTATTTAGGGGTCACTGCAATGCACCGAGTGGGCAGTGCAGGGAACAATACCAATTCTAACCGCCCACGGAAAGAGAAAAGGTTGACATATGTACTGAATGATACCGCCGACACAAAGGTGAAGTGGCTTATGTTCTTTTAATTCTTTTTTTACTTTCTTGTTTTCCTCTTTCAAGTGAACAAGACATCTTCCTTGATACATATTTGTCAGTCTTGTGGAATTTGCATGTTGAGATTTCATTAGGATTGAAATTTGCGTATCTGTATTTTTCATTGTAATGCCACATTTTAGATTGTTGTTGTTTCTGCATCTTTGGTTTTTTTTTTTAACTAAAATAAAAATTCTAGAAGCTTGTTTTTGTTTTTATATGTATTCTTATATGGGGGCACTCCAATTGGTGAATGACTCACATAATAACGATTTGAGCATATTTTCATTTTTGGTTGTATCCTTGTGTAGATTTGTAACACCATGGCACATGTTATATATATTACTTCATTAGGTTCAGTGAGAATGATTGTTATATATTTGCTAAATTGATAAACTTGGCATATTTGAAATCTATCTTGGTTGGCAATTCTTAACTTCCTTCTCCAAGATAATGTTGTGCCAGTTTCATTATTTAACACCTTTTATCCTTAGGACTTATGCCATACTTAACTTAAATGAAAATGATGGCTTGTGTTAATTCATTGTATTATTCACTCATCCTTCATTTATTTAGGACCATGTTCCCAATCAAATTGGATAATTCTGCTAATCCTTTGCTTTGTATTATGAAAATTGTCATTATCTTATATTCTGGTTGAGCCTTTTATAATTTAATTTTGAGTATAGACACTAGGCATTGATGTTTCTCTACTTTGATATGTTGTTTTGCAGCATTGTGCAGGCATAAATTGTTTGGCTGTGCTAAAGTCATCAGCCTCAGATGGGTGCGACTATCTTTTCACTGGTAGCCGTGATGGCACACTTAAGAGATGGGCACTTGGTGAAAATGCTGCCACATGCTCTGCTACATTTGAGTCTCATGTTGATTGGGTACCTTCTTACTATCCATGATAATTTACTTTCACAATGAGCATGACCTTCATACTTTAGCCAATATCTTTTGTTGTTAATTTGTGGTTTGGAGGGTGTGGGATTTTAATGTATTTTCTAATTTGGTCCACTAGAATGACATATCCCTGATGTGATATCAAATATGAATCATTGCTTAGTAACCAACCAAGCAACCGGCTCTCAAAAAGCAAATCTAGAGCAAGAATTGTCCTTTGCACTTCATTTATATCAATATTTAGCTTGAATGTTTAAAGCCCGTTATCTGTTATTTTTCCCAGTTTGTGGAATTCACCATCAAAATATCTTACATATATAATATATGATATATCTGTAACTATTTAAGTTATGATTGAGAATTAGGTGATTTTCTTGTTGTGCAGGTAAATGATACTGTTATTGCTGGTGATAGTACACTTGTTTCATGCTCATCAGACACTACATTGAAGGTTTTTTTGTTAATTAATGTGTTATTAGTGTCTTCTTGTCTATGTCCGTTAAGTGTTGACATGTGCTTGTTCTTTGAGAAATACCAGACGTGGAATTGCTTGTCTGAAGGAACTTGCACCAGGACTTTCCGTCAACACTCTGACTATGTTACATGTCTAGCCGCAGCTGAAAAAAATGTAATTTCTGTGTCAAAATTTTCAGTTGATTTAATTAGCTGGATGTGTGAAATGTTCCTGCAGTGCTAGATTGCAATTTAAGTTTCATGCTTAGTTTGGTAGCATATGTGTCCTATAAGGTATGGTAGTTATTAATATTGAGGTCACTTTCTAAATCATTTTTAGTGTTGTGCATTTTAGACCAATGTGGTTGCCTCTGGGGGTCTTGGAGGGGAGGTTTTTGTGTGGGATATTGAAGCTGCAGTAACTCCAGTCTCTAAATCCAGTGATGTAGTGGAAGATGATTGTTCCAACAGTATGAATGGTTCGGCAAATTTATTACCGATATCAAGTCCGAGAACAATTAGCTCAAGTAACAGCATTAGGACGCACACAACTCAGTGTCATGGATATGTCCCCATTGCTGTTAAAGGTCACAAAGAATCGGTCTATGCATTGGCAATGAATGGTAGTGGCTCCCTTCTTGTCTCTGGTGGAACTGAGAAGGTAGTTTTTGCTTCTTAGTTTATTCAAATTTTCTGATAGTAAGTTTTTCTTTTCCCCCACAACACCTTCCTATAGATGATCTTATCATTACCTCTGTTGGTCATCTAATCTTTTAACAATTTCAGTAGCTATTTATATTTCCTGCCTCATTTCCATATAGGTTGTTCGAGTTTGGGATCCAAGAACTGGTTCAAAGAATATGAAACTAAGAGGGCATGCAGATAACATTAGGGCTTTGCTTCTGGATTCTACTGGCAGGCTAGTACAATGAGTTCTGCTCTGTAGTCTTTATTCTAAGTGAAAATTAGTATTATCTTGATGTTATTTGTAGGTGTTACTGTTATGGAGCTTTATATGATGAGATGCATATTTTTTACCTGATTCTTTTCTCTTGCAACTGCTGCACTTTTCTGTGTCAGTGAGATAAATAGGTTGGTTAATTGTTGATGAGTTCTTCCCTTGATTGACTGCTACTGAATTCTTTTTCTTGTTCCACTGCTTATTTTATGAGTGAAGTTTTCACAGTCACTGTTTTCTTTCAGATATTGTTTGTCAGGGTCCTCGGATTCTATGATCAGGTACATAATCTGTGCATAGGTTTCGCGGTTGTATTACCAGATGCAATTTTCAACTGTAAAGAATCTAAGACCTTTCCTTTAAATGGTCTTAATTTTCTTTTGCAGGCTGTGGGACCTTGGTCAACAACGTTGTGTGCATTCATATGCTGTGCACACAGATTCTGTTTGGGCACTTGCAAGCACCCCAACATTTAGTCATGTTTATAGTGGTGGTAGAGATCTTTCTGTAAGTACACACTATACCAAATCATTTTAACCAGCATCTTTATCAATTTTTCCAAATGTTTTGATGTAGAATTGAACTAGAAATTTATTGCTGATCTAGGACAATTAAGTATAGGAAATTACAAGAATAACTAGGTAGTTTAATTTTTGTATGGGTTGGGCTTGGATGTGATTAATGAAGGATTTTGAAAGTAATCCTGGGCTGTGCTGATACCTTAACAGTACTCGTGAATGGTAATCGAAGGTTTCAGGTTTAATTTGATAATGAATTTATGCAAGTGAGGTCGAGGTTTGTTGGAAGGGTTTAAGGTTGATTTGAAATTGAAGCCATTGCCAGAGATTAGAGATTAAGGAAGAAGAATAGGTGATCTAGGCTTCATACCTATAATTCCTTAGACTTTGCAACTGGAGAAGGGTTGGGACAACAGTTGCTGAAGTTTTTTGTAAATCTGTTGTCTAACTGAAATAGGTCTTGCTCATTTTCTGAGTTCTGGTAATAATATTATATTCCCACAAAGTTATCAGATCCAAAAGTAGGAAACTTCCTAAAATGACTTGATTCAATCCATTAATAATGAATAGAAACCTATAAACATACAACAAACTTGAGTAAATATGATTCCTAGTGTCAAATTCTTCAATTTCCAGTAGGTTTTGAAACAAGCATTATATGTTTGGCATATTAAAATGAAGGAAAATGAGAATGAATTAAAACCCTGCAACTTCAATTCAATTAAACTTAATGTGAAGGCTTGATAATTTCTATTGTAGAGTAAATAAATTTCTGAATGTTTCTAACATCAAATAAAGTCAATATCTCCAATTTTTCTCAGCACGTAATCTTCACAATTCTTAACATATTTGTCTGTTGCTTGCTTCTGATATCTAGCTTTTAACTCTCAGCTTGTGTTAACTTTTTCTGCATGCATCAGTTATATCTGACAGACTTGACAACAAGAGAGAGTCTTTTGCTTTGCACCAAGGAACAACCAATTTTGCAGTTGGCATTGCATGATGATAGTATATGGGTTGCAACTACAGATTCTTCAGTTTGTAGGTGGCTTGCTGAGGGACGGACTCCTCAGAATGTCTTCCAAAGAGGTGGTTCATTTTTGGCTGGAAACTTGTCTTTTTCGAGGGCAAGAGTTTCATTAGAAGGGTCTACCCCAGTAAGTATCGTGTGTGTATATATTTATTCATGTATGTACAGTTTTTGCTTACAGAAAATCACCTGATAGATCCTTGTTTTCTCTTTATTAATTTGCATCTTGTATTATTAATACATAAAATCTGCACTGTTTAACACTTATTTTCTTCATATACTTGAAATGTTCTGAATTTGGTGCTACTCATCAGATTGTTAATAATTTCTTTCATTTGTTCCTTGCTCATCCAACCCCAAGAAAAATGAAATATTACATTTTCTTTTTATTTATGATATACACTTTGTTATGGATATCTCTTTGAAGTTTGGTTGTGTCTGGAAATTGTTTATCTTCTATACCCTTCCCTTCACTGATGTGCTGTTGTTGTCGGTTATTAATAGGCCCCTGTTTATAAAGAACCAATCTTTACCATTCCTGGAACTCCAGCAATTGTTCAGCATGAAATTTTAAATAACAGAAGGCATGTATTAACAAAGGTAAAATTGGTTGACTTTTATTGGAAGATTTTATTTTGGGATATTGCTTTTAGAGTGTATGATTTTTATGATTCTTTAACAGGATGCTGCTGGTTCAGTAAAGCTCTGGGAGATAACCAGGGGTGTTGTGATTGAGGATTATGGACAGGTGAACAAGATTCTCTCACGCCATTTTTCTTTTTTCCCCCCCTTGAGTAGAAGTGGTTTGCACTTTGCTTTTCATGTACTGGTTAACAAATAGACACACTTGTATATTCAGGGTTATGTTTTTGCTGTATCTATTTATCCATTCTCAAATTTCAATGTCCAGGTTTCATTTGACAAGAAAAAGGAACAGCTTTTTGAGATGGTGCGACAACTATTTATTTGAAATTATGTAAGTTTGAATATAATATATCTTGTTTATGAAATTTACTTTGGATCTTTGCTTAAAACCATTATAGGTAAGCATTCCTGCATGGTTCACTGCGGATACCCGGCTTGGATGCTTGTCTGTTCATTTAGACACGCCCCAGTGCTTTACTGCAGAGATGTATTCTGTAGATCTGAACATAACTGGCAAGCCTGAGGATGATAAGGTCATAAAACTTTCTTTTTATTGTGGGCATCTTAAGATATGATTTCTATGAAAAATCTTTAAGGATTCTTTGTGATTATCATATGCATCCGGTTATGACCTGCCTTTGGCAGGTTAATCTAGCTCGTGAAACCCTTAAAGGTCTTTTGGTTCATTGGTTGGCCAAAAGAAGGCAAAGACATGGCACCCAGGCTTCTGCTAATGGAGATGTTGTATCAGGAAAAGATATGACTGCCAGAAGTTCTGCTCATTCAAGGATTGAGGTAGATGGAAATGCTGAAAATGACTCATTGGTCTATCCTCCTTTCGAGTTTTCTACTGTTTCCCCACCCTCAATTATTACCGAGGGTTCCCAAGGAGGTCCTTGGAGAAAGAAGATTACTGAATTGGATGCAACCGAGGATGAGAAGGACTTCCCTTCGTGGGTTTTGGATTGTGTATTAAATAATCGGCTACCACCTAGAGAAAAAACCAAGTAACTTCTGTGACCTCATTAAGCTTTCCTTCAACTTAGTTAACTTAAGGAAACAAATTTGCATGGAACTTTTCATGTTTGAAAGTGCTTATTGGTGAACCCCTTTGTCAATACACTTACTACAAGGGTATGAACTAAATGAACTGCTGTTTTAGTAGAGTAGTTTGCCATGCCTTTTATTTTGTTGTGCCTTCAGTCCTTAATTCTTTGATATTCATTTCTTGTGAGTATGTATTTCTCTTTATTTAGAAAAAGACGTACTTCCTTAATGCTGCTTCACTACAGTCAGAACCATGGATAATCATTTATTCTACTTGTCTGGTGTTAATTAGAGTCATTTCATCATTTTTTCCATCTCCTATGATGAAGTTTTTATATTTCTTTTTTGCAGGTGCAGCTTCTATCTTCATCCATGTGAAGGTTCAGCTGTTCAGATACTGACACAAGGAAAGTTAAGTGCTCCTCGCATATTGAGAATGCATAAGGTATACATTGTAGTACTTGCAAAAGGCAACTTCTTTTGCATGACATTTATTTGTACAGGCATATGTTTTTAGTATACATTTTTAGAACACTTAGGTTAATAGTCTAGCATCTATTTCACAATTTATAGCATGAACTGCTTGAGGGGCAAAGAAGCAAAGTTAGGTTACTGAAAATGTATTTCAAGATACATATGCATTGACAGAACCTTTAACTTTGTTGTTGCAAAACAACATAGGAACAAATTGGAACAAATAATCTTTTGAATTAGCTTTTTTTAAAGTGTCATGCTATTGCTACCTATATTAGAGGGAGATGCCTTTGTGGTTTGTTTGACTTCTTTTCTTCTCAGGTTACTAATTCTGGCATGAGATGCTGGTGGGTGGCATATTTAAAGATGATTTATGTAGTATCTTTTTCAAGGACACTAACCTTGATATTAATGGGAAGCTGGTTATAATATTTTTCGTAGATTAATATTTTATTGGTTTTCTTTAAATAAGTACATTCGCTCCGTTGTTCTGTATCTAGGTTGTTAATTATGTCATAGAAAAGCTGGTGCTTGACAAACCAATTGATAGTTTAAATACTGATGGGACATATGCTGCTGGACTTGGAGGACAACCGCAACATTCAGCAGGTGGAGAGGGATCTCTTCGGTCTGGATTGAAGCCTTGGCAAAAGCTTCGGCCTTCTATTGAGATTTTATGCAATAATCAGGCAAGTCAATCCTATGTTAAATGTTATTATGCGATTGGTTAAGGGCCTAAGATCACTTTCTCGAAGCTGTGATTTTTTCGTTGTTTTATGGTACTAATATAAATCTTACTATAATATACGTAGTAAAATAGTTTTATACCAAGGTGTACAGTCAAGTTCAATCATTATATGCTGGTGTACTGCTAATAAATCTAACTTTGCAGTTTTAGACCAAGTGGTTTAGTTCTTGTTCAATCATACTATAATACCTGTCATTTGATGTGCTGCTATTCTTCCAGGTACTGTCTCCGGAGATGAGCTTAGCCACTGTGCGGGCTTACATATGGAAGAGACCTGAGGATTTGGTACTTAATTATAGAATGATTCAAGGCAAGTGATTATTGTTGACTTCTGGGGCCAGGTGAGTGACAACTTATTCATGTTTTAAGTTATCTGCATTTTCTTTTAAAAGAATAACACATATGTGAAGTTATTCAGTGGTGGATCTTGACATTTAGTTTTAAGGGGGCCAATTACAAGATTAAATTGCTCAAAAAAATTTCATTCCCATGAAAAATGTAAATTCATGAGCTCATATATATGTGTGTGTATAATATTATAATATATACTATTTTTGCTATCTTCATTGAATAATTTCTTTCAAGTTTCTTTTAGCTAAGATGTATCAAATTTGAACAGACTAGTATATATGTTCATATCATAGAAATTAAAGAGGTTATCCATTGGAGATTTAAAACTATACAAAGGTAGGGGATTACCATATAAAACATAAAAAAATTGAAAAACTAGTATGTATATGTTCTAGTAAAAGCTACGAATTTGGAGATGAAAATAAAAGTTAACAAATATAGGGGTGACAAAGAATATGTGACTTTCAATACCCTTAGTTAAAAAGTCTTGTAAACAAATTATCGTATTTAGAAGGGTTAGTTGAAGTTCACATTATTGTAAGTTTGTAACTTATAAACTAATTAATTAATTTGTAAAGTTTAAGAATAATGATGGTAAGTAAAATGGAAAAATAAAAAATAAAAATGCAATTTTAACCTCCTTTTTTCCCAATCTATAGTAGTTCACTACATATAAACATATCTTTGGGGGGCCAATTTATCTTTATTTAGTATTCAAATACATATAAATATATATTGTAGAGAACTTCAGAACAATTTTGGCAATGAGGCTTTTGCCTCTGAAGTTATTCTTTGGGGAATATATTTTCTTGTGATAAAAGTAGGGAACTTGTATTCCCTTGGATTTGTTCTGTTCCTGAAAGAAAAAAGGAGGTTGGTTATCTGTTGGAGAGGATACATCCGATTATTTTAATTCTTCCCTCAATATTTCTGCCAATTTAGCATTGAATCAGACAGTCAGCTTTTACTTCAAACATATTCGAGTTTTTTTTTTTTAAATAGTTTGAACTGCATCCTCTTATATTGTTGGGCTTGCAGGTTGGTCCTCCAATGAAAATCTCATGCTTTTTGCCAAGTGTTAGGACATATTTTTCTGAGGTTGCCTATCATGATCAGAAGTGTCTGTGGATGTGGATCCTTGTATATTTGGAAAGACGTCTGGTTTTCAAACCGGGGGCATTCTCTACTCTGTTGAGAGGATGGTGGTTAATGTTAGACGTGCATGCATTAGCCATACATCAGATAAAAGCTGTAGGACGGACATGCAAGTGGCGGAGCAGTTTGCAACTCTGAGTGACAATCAGCCAGAAGAACACCGGGTACTTTCTTGGACAAAAAGAAAAGGTATATGATGTCGAAAGCTCTGTATATTTAAATTGTGGGGGTACAGGACATAGTCATAGAACTGTTGTCATGAAGTTGAATATTTTTGTTTATTATTTCCTGGAAATAAAACAATCAATTTTGCAATGAATTAGTGCTAGAATATCTAGAAAATTTCCTGTCAATGATTGGTTGTGCATGTTGGAGTAGTTTGCGGAGGCAAGAAATGAAATGTTAAGGAATTCATGTAATTTGATTTTGCCGAAGTGGTTTAAGGAGTTGTGTTGTTATTTTGTTATAAATTGAATGGTGGAAGGCAGAAGTAATAGGTGAGTTAGTTCATTCACCTGTGTAAGCAGATCTAATTTCAAAATCACGAAGGGGGTTTGCAGTAGAAATATCGGAATCTCCTAAGGTCATTAAATTCATATGTCACTCTTTGTTGGATGTTCAAAGCCGCGTAATATTCTGAATTCAATAAATAAACCATTTACTTAGCATACAGATCTATGCATTAATAATAACACATTAAATTTGCAGATTAATTTTTTTAAGTTAAACGATATTTAAACACATGAATTTCTCATATTAAGATTACCAAATAAACACAATTATTTATCATGATGTTGTCATCAATCCTAAGTTGGTATCAAGTTAATTTGCAACATTATTTTAATTAACAACATTAGTAATATAAAAATCTTATCACATGTATATACGTGTGGAAATCACAAATTCTAAACACAAATGTGTTTAAAAATATCATGGTTTCAAACTAATTAATAATAACATATGAATATATGCGTCATTAAAATTTAAAAAATAGATTAAATTGTTTATCATGGTATTGACATCGGCTCAATCAAATACATTATTAATATATATGCAACTGATGGAGATAATAAAGTGTACATAATAAAATTAAAATGTATAAAACTATTAAAATAAAACTTTAGTTGAGTGATAAATTAAACATTTTACTAATGTAATTCGTGTGGGTTTTAATCTCAATATATGCATATTTTTATTGGTTTTTTAAAATGAAAAGTTAAAACACCCTCGAATAATATTACTTATTTTAATTACGGAAAAGAATTCTGGTAATTTCTTAATCGAATTGGTATCCAATTGATTTGTGATACCAATTCAATCAAGAGTTTAAATAACAATATAAATAATGAGAACTAAAATTTTTTATGCTTTTAAATTAAAATTGGTTTTTATAAGCCTAGTAGATGTTGTCAAAAGTATAAGGAAGAACTGATTAGTATCTTTTGTTAACAGCTATATGTCGTTTTTTTTAATTGGCTTTTTAAGCCGTTTTTTTTTAAATTAGGAAAATAGGACTTTTTGGAGAGAGCTGGACACGCTTTCCTCTAGCGGTCGTTTTCCCCAACGACCTTTTAAATATTGGCAACGGTAAAATTCTTTTAAAGGGTTAATGGTAATATTTTTTCCCATAAATATCAGGTCATTTTTCATTCTTTTTCACTCAAATTCAACCTTCTCTATTCTTTCTAAACTCTCAATTCTCTCAGTTCTCTCAAATTTCTCAATTTTTGTTTGAAATTTTCTTATGCAATCTATTTAAAAATACTATAGTTTTATTTAATTATTTCATATACTCATTTCGATTAAATTTTCATGAAAGGTAATCTCTTTGATTTGTTTCGACGACAAGCATATTTTCACCGCTCAAGCGATAATGATAAGACAAAATTTTAAATTTCGTTATTTTCAATTAAGTTAAAATTAAAGTTTTTTAATTTTTAAAATATTTTATTTTGTCGATATAAATAGGCGGATAATCGTGTTTTGGAGGGGTTCATACATAACTTGTCAAAGAGTCTAGACACCGAAATGCGTGGTTACTTGCAAGACATGGGATTCTTGCATGCCTCTCGTATGCTCGGGGGCTGTAAACTCGATCCTACACTCATCAGCGCGTTGCTGGAAAGATAGAGGTCTAATACACACTTTCCATCTTCCATGCGGCTAGTGTACAATCACACTCAAGACGTAGCTTTACAACTTAGTTTACCGGTGGATGGGCCAGTCGTTACGAGGTCAGCGGTCGTTCACAGTAAAGACGACCTTTGCGAGGCATTTTTGGGAAAGGTGTCGAACAAGTTTCAAGGTGACCGGATAGATATGAAGTGGTTGGAAACCAATTTCAAAGATCTTCCTTCGACCGCGTCCGACGTCGTCAAAGAACAATACGCCCAAACATTCATCCTGAGGTTAACCGGAGGAATTCTAATGCCCGATAAATCTCAAAATTTGGTATACATAAGGTGGCTACTACACCTAGTCGACTTCAAAGAATGCAGATGACTAAGTTAGGGATCAGTCGTGCTGGCCACATTGTATTGGGAGTTTTGTCGGGCAATAGAACCGGATAATATGTCAATTGGTGGTTGTCTGCTCCTGCTACAGTTATGGGCGTGGTGGCAGCTATCATTTCTATGTCCCTGAGTGAACGACCCTTATATATTCCCATTGGTGACAAAGTAAAAATCATTTGATAATAATATGCAGTTAATATAGTAAATGTTGTTTATTTATTATATGTTTGAATTAACATATCGCTTCAATAGGTGGAAACATGGGACGAGTTACATGGGACTACCAAAGCAGCTTGAAGATATTCGGTTGCTATTAGATCAACACTCGAAAGCCGAGGTAAGTTACTAATTTTTTCAAACCTATAATAATTATGCAAAGATTTGTAATTTAAAATTCTATACATAACATAATTTACAATTATGCACTGCAGTTTAAATGGATGTCATACGTCGATCCGGATATCTTAGAATGTGTCCCACCAAAATTTTTGGTCATTTGGAGTATGTAGGACATGAAGGTGCCATTGATAGTGTACGCGACTGTAACACCCCTAACTCGAATCCGTTGTCGAAACAGGGTTAGAGAGTATTACCGAAATTTACAGATCAAATAACAAACATTTCATATCATTTAGCACTCATATCAGAAACTAATCCAAATCCATCATATTGTCCCTTATGTGAGCCCTCAAGGCCCAAAATACATGTTAGAAATAAGTCGGGACTACCGGGTACTCAGAGAATTCTTTTAGAAAACATTAAAATTTTTCAAAAGTGCAGGGGACACACGCCCGTATGGCCAGGCCGTGTGTCTCACACGGCCAAGAGACACGCCCGTGTCTCAGGCCGTGTGGACATTCGAAATAAGGACACACAACCATGCCCTAGCTCGTGTCCAAACTTATGACCTCTCTGACTTGGGTCACACGGTCAAGCCACACGCCCGTGTGCTAGGCCATGTAAGCATACTAACTTGCATTAATAAGATGCAGGGGTCACACGGCCAAGCCACATGCCCATGTGCTAGGCTGTGTGAGCATTCTATTTTGCACTAATTAAAAGATACAAAGGACACATGATCATGTCACCTGGCCATGTGTCACACACGACTGAGACACACGCCCGTGTCTCTGCCCGTGAGGACGAAAATAAGCCATTTTCCAAGCCACGTTTCTCACCCAACTTGTCATCTACCTAACTCAACATTTTTACCCAATAACAAGTCATAACAAGGCATTCAAATCAAGCCAAAATCAATACTTAAACATGACATATTACCACATATATACAATTATCCAAACTTACCAAATTAACCAAATTCACATATATGCATATTTTATCAAATGTACTAATTCAAACCAACCTTCAATATACCTAATATTTATCCATCATTCAACCATTACAAACACACATCAAAATATATATCCAATACAAGCCATTCAAATGGCTAGTTCCAACAAAATATTTATATGCCAACATTGGCCAAATTAACCTATACATGCCATTATAACCAAAATTGATTTACTATATAAACCGAAATGGGTCGATGGATAGTGTGAAGTTGCTTTGACCAGCTTCCAACCAAAATGAGCTTCCGAATTACTACAAAATAAGGAAAATAAAACAGAGTAAACATTTCATGCTTAGTAAGTTCGTATAAAACAGGGAAAATAAAACAGAGTAAGCATTTAATGCTTAGTAAGTTCGTATAACATGGAATCTAACTTATCATTATTTTATATATAAGGTAAGCATACAAGAAATATCCAAATAAACTTAGCCAAAAGCCTAAACACATATCCTTATCATGTTAGCCATGTAAACACATATAATAACCCATAAACATGGATGAACATAGTCACCAAGCAATTTCCATACATATATCATCCATCTCATATTTCAATAAATCATGTAATATCATTTCCATGTAATTTCATGTATATATTGATAACAGTTCATATCAGATTCACATTTTCTTATAATAGAACATTGCCCGTTGAATCATTTAAAATATCATTAGATACACAGGTAGTACACATGAAGTGTACAAATCTGTAATCCGTCAATTCATATACAGGTATTCTCATACGAGCATGTAATCAGGAAGCTCTTCTGAGCCATGTAACGGGAAGCTCATACAAGCCATAAACAGGAAGCTCAAGAGAGTTATTAATCTTGAAGCTCATGAGAACCAAATATTGGGAAGCTCGTGGGAGCCATATAACAAGATGTTCATAAGAGCTAAATAACAGAACGCTCTTGTGATCTGTGGTGTGTCCGCAACACATGCAGGACAACAACCAATCGGGAACCCTTAATGACATGTCATTTGTATCCATCAAATTTCTAATGCTCAAACAGGATTTTGCACTTGTCGGATATGTGATCAATAATATACATGGAATTTTATAAAAATCACACACACAACAATATTCAATTCAAATCATACAAATATACAATTTAGTTACACGAACTTACCTCGACAATTATACGGAGATTTGTAAGCTACTAATTCAATACTTTTTCTTTTCCTCGATCCAATTCCGTACTAGGTCTATCCTAATCTATACGAATGAATTTAGCGCAATTTAATACAATTCAGTCCAATACACATATTTGGAAAAATTACTATTTTGCCCCTATACTTTTAATAAATTATGATTTTGTCCCTAGGCTCGGAAAATAAAATTCATACAATTTAATCCTTATTCCAAGCCTAACTGATTTTTATATATAACAATAGCAGCTCATGTATTTCATAAAATTTAGAATTTCTCCATGAATTTTCCATCTTTTCAATTTAGTCCTTAAATCATAATTTCATCAAAATTCTCTTTACAAGAGTTGTTTATCTATCAACAACCTTTCATTTTCTACCATAAAAACTTCATAATTCAACTATACTCATCCATGGAAAAACCCTAATACTTTAATAGTTTTGACAATTAATCCCTGAGATAGCTAGATTAAGCTATTACGATCTCGGAAACATAAAAATCATTAAAAACACGACAAGAATACATACCTAATTAAGCCAAATAAGTTTGCTAGAACTCAACTTCCATGGCTAGGGTTTCCATGCTTTTATTTTAGAAAAGATGATGAAAATTATATTAATTTAATTATTTATTTAATTTATCATCATTATTTTATCATCTTTCCAAAATTAACCTTAAAAATTTACTAAATTCCCATGATGAATAATCATCCTTATCTACTAACTCCTCTAAATGGTTTATTTTCCATATAAGGAGCTCCAATAATTTCGTAGCTATTTGATACCTTTAGCTACTAGAATTCAACTTTTACACTTTATGCAATTTGGTCCTTTTCATCAAATTAGACATGTAATCGGTAAAATTTCTTAACAAAATTTTTATAGGATAGTTCTATCATAATATAGACCATAAAATAATATTCAAATAAATTTTCTTCTAACCTCAAATTTGTGGTCCCGAAACCACTATTTCGATTTCACTAAAAACGGGTTGTTACAGCGACAGTGGAGATGCATGAATTGGACCGAGTGATGCGACACTTCGAGTGGAGGCAAAAAATTTCCACTGCCACTGCGAGACATGGAAGCACTGCACAAGTTGGATCTACGGGGGAGGACCGACGAAAATTGGCGAGATTACCACAAGGAGTACATCGACATTTGAGATTGTAAGATGAAATTCTTACCCATCTGCAAACCTTTTTTCTCATCAGACATGGCGCCCTGTTTAGAGTGCATGCCCTGGTTTAGAGCCTCCGACAAGCCATATTTGCTATAAGTGGAGGCGAAAAGTAGGCAACTTTGTCAAAAGAGGCCACGACAACCACCCTAGCAACGTAGGTCTAGAGGAGGTGCCATGAGGGTTCGTCCCCGACTCCAACCCAACAACCGCCACAATGTCTACACCACATCTCCGTCTACTTATTCCTATTCATTTCACTAACCACGCATTTTTTTCACAACTACCACACTATGCACCACCGCAACACCTTGCATCTACACCTCCTACAGGTACATTTTTCAGGGCACCTCCTTCCCCATTATTTTACGCCCTCATACCGACATCGATACCGACACAAATACTGATACATATATCGACGCATGTACCGACACCGATGTCGACATCGATGCCACCATCAATGCTGGCGTATTTGGGTTTTGTTACATTATGCGGTTATTCCCCGATAGTGTCACAAACACCCACTGCACCGCTATTTTATTGAGGTGGGTCATCGACGCAACAACCTTCTCGTGGAGTGAAGGAGACACAATGGAAGGCTAGGACGACAGCACACTTAAGCATGAAGGAAAGCAATAAAGATGAAGTTGAAGCCAAGTGTAGAGATGAAAATTAGTACTAGGGTGGAGATGAAGATGAGTACGAGGGTAGAGGTGAAGATGAAGAAGATGATGACGATGATCACGATAAAAAGGAGTCTGCACCACTAGTTGTATGTAGAAACCCTACGCGCACCCGTCAACCACAGCCCTGTGGCACACATTCGGCCCAACAATGTCAATGATGTATTTTCGATTTGCTTATTGTGATGTAAATATAAATGACATCAATAAAAAACGATCAAAATTTTTTATATTTTTGTCACAACTCATATTTGTGTTTGTTAAATTCTAATGTAAATTATACATAATTTTCCATATATAATATTTGATATGAAATAAGTAACTTTGAATAGGTATCTTTATCGAACTAATGATTAATAAAGGTACAAATACTAACTCGAAAAAAGGGTAAAAGTTTAATCGCCAAAGAAATTGTAATTGGTACTTGAACTAGCGTTTAAAGTAGCAATTTTTTCACTACATAGATGTTAGTAGACGATGGCAAATACAATTGAAATGCAAAAAAAAAAAGATGTCAGATATCTACATTGCAAGCTCGAAATTCTTCCCCGACTCAAACCCCAAACTTTCCTATTGATTCTAGTCTGTAGCTCACGCAATTGAATGTTACGGTTAAAAGCCAATTCCACGGACTGGGCTCCAGCAAATAAGACCCCAACTTTCATATTACAGATTTGATCGTCGTAGTAAATGACGGATTTCATTCGTCGATTCATTTTAATTTAAAATGAATTAGATATTTAAAACAAAAAATCTTCAAATGGTTATCTAAAGAAATGCAGACGACAATCGCAGTGAAACTCTTCAATGTTTGATATGAATTTTTTGTGTGTCTAAGTTCTGAATATATTAATACTTTAATAGCAAAATAGAACAATGAGAGAAGAAATGTGTGCTTCAAAATGCGTTTCAGAAGATGCACTTTCGTCGAATAATAATAATGAAATGCTCATTGGTGCTCGAAAATGTATTTCACGGATCAAATAATTTCATTAGACGCGTACTTGAAAGGGTATTTGATGCCTTAAAACGTGCTTCAAATTTTACTCGGGATCAGGGTACTTTTTTTAAAAGACTTTAGTGGAAATGGTAAGAAAGCTCATCCAGCTGTGTGAGCTTTCCTATTGACATGGCAGAAAAGCACGCCTAGTTGGACATGCTTTCTTACCATTTCTACTAAAGTTTTCCAAAAAAGTACCCTGATCCTGGGAATCCCGGGTAAAATCTAAACCATGTTTTGAAGATATTTGATGAAAACACTGGTCCTGCGATGCGTTTTTAACCACAGGAATTTTTTCCTTTGCAATCTCACCCCTCCCCCATGCCTATAAAAGGGGGCTCCCCCTCCATACTCTATCATCCCTAAACCCATCATCTCTCTCAACCTCTATCCCTCCAATTTACAATATTTCTCTCTCTCGATTTTCTTCCCTTCTTCAATGTTAAAAAAAATTTCGCTAATAAAATTTTTGATTTGAGGTATTATTAAGTCGTCGGTGATGCGATATCACTTCAAGACGCATACATTTCATATATTTTTCTAAGATGAGACCATTACCTCAGAAACCTATTCTTTAGAAGTCGAGTTCTGGGGTGATTTTGCCTTACACGGTCACGGGTGGAAGTCTACGTAGAGGTTTCGGTCGATAATCGTTATAAGGTCATGGATCGAAGTATAATAAAGGATCCAGTTGATGGTCGTTATGTGGGCATGAGCTCAAACTTTCCATGTAGAGGCCCAATTTAGCCCGGGACCGATTTACAAACAAAAATCATTATTAATTACAAACCCAAAATAACAAGGCCCAAATGGCCAAAACTTTACACATTTTCAGAAAAACAAAACCCTAGCCCCATCCCTTACGCGACTGCCTCCACATGCCTCCGCAGCACGCCCACCACCCGAGGCCTGACCCTTACACGAAAACAGCAAGTCCACTCCTCTGATTGACCTCGCCACAGACCTGCAAACAAGGCAAAAAAGGAGACAAACACAGGAATGGAAACAGAAATAGTAGTAGAACGAAAGCAAATTGCAACAAGAACAGTGATATAACAATGTAATCGTGGCTATAAAAGCCACGAAAATAACCATGTATGTTTTTTACAGACAATCGAATACAAAAAAAAAGAACACACAGCAAACAAAACAGAAAATTATTGAGAGGTAGTTTCTTTATTCTTTTTTTATTTCGTTTATTTTATTTTATTTTTTTAAAGAAGGAAACAAAAAAATAAAATAAAAGAGCCGAAAGCTTACCCTTTTTCACATTTCACACCATTGTGGGAGGCCAAGGTTCGTCGTTTTCGATGAAAAACGACATTTTTGGGATCGAGGAGTCGAAAAGGAAAAAATGGCCTTTTCGATTTTTAGGCCACCGTGGACGGCGACGCTGTCACCGACAACCGGCGGCCTCCACGATGGTCCGGTGACCGAAGCCATGGTCGGATTCTAGAAGGAGGGGAGAGAGTTTGAAAGATTTTTAAAGTTTTTTTAACAAAGGGGTTAAATGATTTTTTCCAAAAAAATTGATTTAAATAGGCATAAAAAACGACGTCGTTTTGGGCATGCCTCTCAGACTCCAAAACGACGTCGTTTTGAGGCCAGACCTTCGCGCTAACCCGACCCACAAGGAAGATCTACGTGTTTTTGATAATTGGGTTATTTACCCTTTCGGTCCTTCCGCTTCTTCGGCCCGCTTCAATTAGATCCTTTTTGTTCTTTTTTTCTTTTGATTTTGCCCTAGGATTTTGCTTTTATTGCATTTTAACCCAGCGTAAAGTGCTGTGTTTTGGAGGGCGGGAATATTTTCCCTTTTAGTCCCTCTATGTTATTCGCGCTTTTCAATGTCGTCCTTTACCTCATTTTTATTTCAATTTATGCCCCATAAATTTCATCCGAGTTTCAATCTAGTGCTTTTTGTGTTTGTTCATTTATTTTATTATAATTTAGGTTCTAAATTTCATTTTAATTCCAATTTAATCCTTATTCGTTTAGTTTCAAGATTTTGTGTGTGTGTGTTGTTTTGTTTTATTTATTTATTTATATATATATTTTACTTTTCTTGTATTTAGAATTGATATTGTTATTTATTCCTTTATTTATATATTTCATTATTATTATTAGTTTTTAACTCACTTTTATTATTTTTAATATTAGAATAGTAGTTTAAAATTATTATTGTTATTATTATTTGGTGTTATTATTATAATTTCACCATTATTATTGTTGTATTCCATTATTTACTGTTTACCCTTTAAATATTCTACTCATATAGTTATTTCATATTATTTTATTATTGTACTATACATTACGTTTAAAAAAAAACACTTGTTCGCTTTTACACGATGTTCGAATAAATTAAACATGTATCTTGTTAACTATTACATTAATTTTTACCCAAATTCGTAAAAAAGGAAAATCTTGAAAATAAAGGCAATATTCCATATTTAGAAATTCGAGAAGTTGTGCCCTAACTTACTGGGTTTCGATTTTTCTCGCGTTGAACCTAAATAACCAAATATCCTTTTAAAACTAAAATAAATGTGTTTTAAATAAAAATAAAGGAAATATTCCGCATTTGGAAATTCGAGAAGTTGTGCCCTAACTTACTGGGTTTCGATTTTTCTCGCGTTGAACCTAAATAACTGAATATCCTTTTAAAACTAAAATAAATATGTTTTAAATAAAAACAAAGGCGAGCTTATTCTCGAAAATACGAGGTGTTGTGTCCTAACTTACGGGATGTGACATTTAGTTTCTTCGAGATAAGGAGGCATTTTACATATTACAATTTATCCGAGTAATTTTTAATTAATATTAATAAAAAAGGATCGTATTCTAAGTTCTTTTCGAGTTTTCAATTTTCGACACTAAGACACTAATTAATCAACTAGGTACCAATTTTGGGCGTTACGAGGGTGCTAATCCTTCCTCAAACGTAATCGACTCCCAAACCCATTTTTCTGGATTTCGTAGATTAAAATTGTTATTTTGATAAATTAAACCGTTACGAGGTGACCCGATCACACCTCATAAAAATGATCGGTGGCGACTCCATTTTTCGTTTTCAAAATTAAAGTCGACCCTTTTACAAAAAAATTGGTTTCGACATTCCAGATACCTTATGATGTTGCCTTATAAATATCATACAGAAGTTTAAGGGCATAATCATAGGGAAAATTTGTGGGGCTTCCCGCTATAATTGACGTAATTTTTTTCTTTATTTCCACGCAGTTGATATCTTTAACCTTCCTTCTTATCCGAAAGTCAGCACCACCATGGACGTAGAAGGACTTTCAAGTGGACAGCGGCTGTTGTGGTGTAGTAAAAGTAATACTCCTTTCGGGGTGACAATGGTTGTCGTTATTAAACAACCCATTAATAACTACAATCGATGCCGCGCTGACCCAAGTTTGACCTCTACTGTGCCGGAACATCCACTTTCCGTCTGAAGGCCCTCTTGTGTCCACCTGTCACCCTTTAGATAAGAATGAAAGGTTAAAAATACCGGTTGCTTGAAAATAGAGAAAAAATTACATTGATTACATCGGAAAAGCCTTCATTTTTCCCTATGATTATGGCCTTAATCTTATGTATGGTATATATAAGGCATCATTTGCGAGTATCCAAAAAGCTTGAACTTGTATCGCATAACGACCGTCAATTGGCCCTTAGTTATACTCGAACCCATGACTGCATCACAATTACCGACTGGGACCTCCACTTCGACTTCGACCCTTAACTGTATCAAACACTGTCACCCTAAAACCTGGCTTCCATATGATGGGTTTCTAAGGTAATGGTCCTATCTCAGCGTGAAATATGAAATGTATGTGTCCTAATGTGCGTTACTGCATCCTCGACCCCTCAAACCTACCTATAAATTTTCACGGTTTCAGTCCTAAAACCGTAACTCTTAATTCTTAAAAAACACCTAACCCTAAATTATTTTTTTTAGAAAAATTCAAAGAGAGAGTGTGAAAGTGTGCCCAACTGGACACGCTTTCATACTCTCTCCAAAAATGACATATTTTCCTGATTTTATTTATTTTTTAAACCTAAAAGGCTAATTAAAAAATAAAATATAAGTCTAATTTAGCCTTTGTTAACACTCCAATAATTAGAATTTAAATTTTATTGTTGTAATTCTTCCTCTCTCAATTTCTAAAAATATTATAGAATAAAAAGTCAACAGCGTTTTTTACATTAAGAAAAGGAAAAAATATTTACCTCAACTTTCTTTCCAAAATTTAATTATTTTTCTTTGAAAGCAAAGAGTTAAGCTAATTACCCATTTCATAATAAATAAATAAATAAATAAAATTAATGACACATGTAATAAAATTACTTATCCCAATCAACTTACTAATAAAAAATATGAATCTTTTAAAATTATATTTAATTAATTAAATTTATAAAAGATTATATATGTTTAAAAATTGTTGCATTCAAAATTTAATTATTTTGTAATTTTAAAATTTTTATAGATGATATATTTATAATTTATTCTATATTTATTTTTAATCAACTTTTAAGATATATATGATCCATTCACAAAATTTTGATATTTCTTAAATTTTATTTTATTTAATTTCTTTTATATATAAGACATGCGTTTTATTTTTAAATGATTTATATAAAATAATTGGAGTACATATCTACAACATTCTACAAAGTTAAATCCTAGCCATATCCAATTTCAAGAAACATAGTACCTAATCCATTTCATGTCCCAGCAAAGGTATATTTATATATTTTTATCTATTATTTCTGCTTTTCGATATATATTTTTGAATACATGTTTTTATTGTTGTTGGTTTTATATTTTGTTTAATTCTAAATGTTTTGCAAGGGATACCTTTGATTTATCTATAATTTGCAGCAGAAAATTAATCAAAATAATGTGTTGGTACGAAGAAGAGATTGTGGAAGTTCATGATAATTTATTCGATAGGTGGAGAGTCGTAGGTAGATTAGGATGATCAAATATGAGGGCCGAGAAAGGATTGGAGAGGAGGGGAAAAAAAAGAGTCAAGAGTCTTAGAGGCAAAAGTGTCTTAGCCTCTTTTCTTCATGTCAATAAGCCTTTAAAGGGTTGTTTCTTATAGTTTCCAAGGTGCCACATGTCACCTGTATACTACTTTCGAACTCTTAGGATTTTAGCTGGCCTACTAATGCCTTGACGTACGTATGGGGTATCATGTCTAGAGAGCAAATATGTGTGGCATGTGAATAGAAAACCTCT
The DNA here is from genome assembly GCF_007990345.1 of Gossypium hirsutum. Lineage (NCBI taxonomy): Eukaryota > Viridiplantae > Streptophyta > Magnoliopsida > Malvales > Malvaceae > Gossypium > Gossypium hirsutum. The sequence continues at coordinate 59,661,577 of NC_053447.1, forward strand.
TATCCACGTCAAACATAAAGTCCCATTTGTTTTATATTATGAGGTATTATGCTTACATGGCCTTAGGATTACAAGTGCCCTAGCTTGCAAAGTGTTTTCCTTACTCAAAGGTGTTGACTAATGGGATTTTGGGCTTGTGAGGTATAACAGTTGTCCTCCTAGCCGAAGGGGAAGTTATAAAGTGACCTTCCCTAAGACCTTAGGTTTCTGCAATTTTTCATTTGGGATGGTTAAGATATGTTTAAATGTAGCAAGGTGACTTGTGTTGTTGCGAGGCACTTGATACTACAAGGTGTTTATTCCTTAAGTGGTGTAGGTGTTTGAACTTCGAAATTTTTTTTGTAGATATTTTAGGACTTTTGAAATTAAAAAATATTTGAAATTTTGAAATAAATGTTAGCATAACTAATGTGAGAGGAGGTTTTTATTGGGTGATGAGCCACATGTCACTCTTTGAATGGTTTGGTAGGCGATAAACTTGGAAACATGTTGCCACATGCCTAGGGCATTATTGAGTGGTTGCGAAACTTTTGTGACATGTTTTGTTTCTTAGGCCTTTATAAAAAGGTTCATTGGTATCGGGTTTCCACGCTTCAACCATTTTCTTCAAAATCTACGCTTCAACCATTTTCTTCAAAATCTTATTATTTCCCTTGAATTTTCATATCACTTTCATCATTTTTTAACTTAAAATTTCCATTGTTTTCCTTGGACAATGTTGTTACGTTTACTTTTGGGTAAATTTAAAATACCATTTCCTTTATTTTTGCTTCATTTAACATTTACTAATAAACTGGTCAGGGCAAAGATGGCACAAATTCATTGACAACGATCCCACAGATTTTAACCAAAAGAGATTGGAAGATGTAGTGGTGATTGGTTCGATCCTAAGGTGTACCATCAAGAAAATGGAGATGTTGCGATGTTGCGATGTTGCGATTTGCACATCAACAACTATGGATTCGAATTCATTCGTCCCTAGGGTTTCATCTTGTAACACCCTTTGCCCGACCGATCGTCGAGTCTGAGCTATTGGATGTCACATTTATTTTCAGGGAAACTACAATTAACTACAACATAATTTATTTTGATTCGACACATATATCCATAAATATAATTATTATATCATTATATTATAACGTCTAATCTGATCTAGGGTTTATACAAGCTTAGAAAGCTCTTTTGATAACTTGAGACCATTTGAGTACTAAAATACAAAGTTTCACAATATTTTAGACTAGAGTCACGACTTTCAGAGTACAATGTCACGACCTCCAAAATGGTAGGCAGCCATATAAACTTAGGGACTAAACTATAAAGTTTCGAAACTTCACTGAGTGAGCATCGCGACCTTGGGGTTCAATGTCGGGACATTAAAGGCTTGTGTCGCGACATCCATAAGGTGGTGTCACGACCATAAGGACAATCTACTATAAGTCCATTTCATTTTTCAACTAATGTCATGACATCCATGAGATAGTGTTGCGACTCTATAGGCAGTAAACAATAATTTCAATCCTTTTTTGATTCATCTCAACATATCACATAGTATACAACCTTTGTGACTTTAAATAGCATTCATTACTATGAATTTTGATGCCAATTTCATCACAACATCATATCATACCAATCCAAACCAAATTAAACTTATCACACTTATACAATCAATGCTCAAATGGCACAAAACACCCATAATCATAATCTAGCTTATTCAAGCCATTCATATTCCTTAACATACCAAGTTACCATATTTCCTTCAAACATATAAGGTCCATGTAACTTTAGAATCAAGGATTCCAAAGACATTTATATGATCAATTTAGGCTTATACTAGATCATATTTCGAGCTTTTCAAACAAATATAACCTTAGCCAATCACACAACATTGGAAATCACAGTTGAGGATGACCATTCACATGCCAAAAGACCCTATATACATGCCACAAAATTAGGACTCAAAATGAACATAATTCTACCATCTCAGTGATAGTATGTGATTTGTACTGATACGGCTTGATGAGTTCCGCAAGTTGGAGATCTACAAGTAGGGAAACAACGATCGTAAGCATTTAAATGCTTAGTAAGTTCAAATGGAAATTGCAACACTTACCTTGCTCATAGATGAGCATGCTAACTACCATAATTTTGGCACACATTTGGCAAAAACTTGACACATAATGTGCAATAGCTCGATTTTCAGTAGTGTCAGAAAATGTGATTTTGAAATCTCATTTCTGTAAACTGAGTCTATAAATATTTATGGAGTTGGTATAAAAGTATATTGATGTTTGTTACATTAATTTTGTTAATAAAATAGTCAATTTTGGTGTAGGGACTAAATTGTAAAGTCTAATCACTATAGAGTTTTAATTGTCAAAAGGCTTGGGGACTTAAATAGAAATTGATCTAAAGGGGAAAATATGGTTATTAGACCACTTTTGGATAGGAGAAAGTTGATGATGATGGTGAAACCCACTAAAATTAACTAATGTTAGATTAAGCTAATTAAAATATGTCAAGATAATTAAAATAAATTAATTAATCAATAAACCTACTATGTAAGTTAAATTAAAGAATGAAAGTCATCTTCTTCATCTATTCTCTATTTTTGTCTAAAGAAAAGAAGAAAACTTAGGAAATTTCTAAAACATTCGACCTTTAATTGGTAAAAAATTTCAAGTCATTTTCATGTAATTTTTATATTTTTGAGGTCATGGAAGCTTGAATTAGCTAGCTCATGTACCAATTTGTAAAATTGTTGAAGTTTTTGAAAGTTTTCATTATTGGTTTCTTGAAGAATTTGGTGTGAAATTGATAGATTTTAAGCTTAGATTATGAGAAGGACTCAATTGTAACATTTAATTGTTAGTTTTGTACATAGGGACTAAAGTGAATAAAATGTAAAAATATTATGAAATTTTAGCATAAATAGAAATTATAGGGTCCCTAATGAATGTATGTGAAGTTAGATTTTAAATCGAGACTAAAAAAATTAAAAGATATGGCTATTTCGAATTCAGTGGCTAAATTGAATAAAATGTAAATTTTAGGGGTATCAAAAAATGAGATTATATAGGTTCATTCATGTCATGTCATAATATGAAAATGTTTGGTATTGATGGATTGTATAAAATAATTGTTTAGATGTATAACCTGATCAAAGCGAAGATAATCGAGGAAAAGCTAAAATTGTTTATTAGTCCTCAAAGAATCAACTTGTTTGGCGTTTTGATCAAGTAAGTTCATATGGTACTTATTTACTTAGGTTTTTATGTATTTGATTTGTATATGTATGTTTGATTTTGGATTAATTAATTGTGAATTGGTAGGAAAGGTTAGAATTGGACTAAATTGAAATGTGGTGTTTACATGTATAAAAGATGCATGTGTGAGCTTAGTAAATGTTAGGATACAATTGGAATGCCAATAGGGTCTTGTGTGCGCTTGTACGGGATTTATTACAGATGTTACCTAGGTCTAACATTTGTTATGGATTCTCAAGTGTTATGTGACACGAGTTTAGCTTGGACGAGTAATTTGATGTGTCATTATAAAGGTTTAGCCCGAACAAGTAACTTAATATATATATTCAGTTCGGATGAGAAATTGGTCTAATGTAGATACCTTTGTATCCGAGTCCATTTGCTAGGGTTTACTGGGTGAAACAATTTATATGAAATGAGAAATTGAAACGGGATGAAATGAACTTCATGTTCAAATGGAAAAATATTGATTGAATTGAGCATGAAAAATGGATTGGAGTAATGTCTTTGACATGTATGTGATTATATTATCCTTTTATTGAATGGTTTTTTGAGATTGGTTATCTAAAGTGACATGAATTGGCATGTTAAGTAATTGTGGCATCATATGGTTTTGATTATAAGTTAATGCTTACCTTGTTGATGTTTTGATTTGTCATGTCTAACCAAGTCATGTCAAGTTAAGGTAACTTGTAATGTCTAGATAAAAGATAAGGTAAGTCTTGTACTATACATAAGAACTTACAAAGCATTTTATATGTTTATGTTATTTTTTTTCTCTTTCCTTATAGATCATCACCTTACAGAACTTGTCAAGTTGGATCGTCTCGAAGCTCACACTATCACCGAATCAATAGTTATACGACCATTTTGAGTCTAGGTTTGTGGCATGTATATAAATATCTTGGTGTAATCCTTAATGTATATAAGTATCTTGATGAGTTGAAAAATATGATGAATGTGGTATATGATGGTTTTGAATATTGGTCATGGCATGTAATATGGTTGATGCATGATTTCGCAATGTTTGATGCTTTTGGAAAGGAGAAATATGAATCCATCTAAACCTGGTATGTTATAATTGGAAGAATATGGTAAGTAAAATAGTTAAGTTGGTGCCTAGTTGAAAATGCTAGGTTTGATTGTCACGCTTGAGATATGTGTTGGTGTATGGTTGATTTTGTTTATTTTAAGGTAAGGTGAAGTAGGTATTAAGATTGTATGGCATGCCTTAGTGTGTTTTGACATAGATTCATTTGGCATTTGATTGAATATATTGAAATGGATAGTTTTGTAATAGGTTGAACTCATATTGAATTGGTTTTTATTAAAAATGGCTAAATGACTTGTTTTGGTATGAAGTGTTATGAGTTTGGGATGTTTTTAGGTGTACTAAGTTAAAAAAATATATATTGTAGGTTGTTTGGCTCACTTTGAATTGGGACTCAAAATGGCATTTTTTATACCAAAAATATGAGCACAATTGTACAACATCGTAATGTGGTGCCAACAGTGAGAGACAACCGACATTGATATACTCAAAGTCACGACATAACTCACTATGATATGCTCAAAGTCACGACATAACAGTGAGAGACAACCGACATTGATATGCTCAAAGTCACGACATAACTCACTATGTTGGCGATGTCATGACTTGGAGGATGTGAGGTTGCGTCGTCAACCCTGAATTTTCAAAACCTTACAATCTGTTTCTAATACAAGTTGGGTTAACAAGAGCTTTCGTAAGCTCGTATAATACCCGAAATTGTTTGTTTAACATAATTTGAACATGATTGACACTTAATTTCATGTACGAATGTTTAAATGTTGTCTAATTAACTATTGTTGCTCCAGCAACTAATGTAGCATCTTGTAGTTTAGATCCGACAATCGAGTCAGGCAAAGGATGTTACATAATGTCACAATTAGTTGCCTAACAACGTAGGTATCCAAATAGGTTAGGCATTATAACATATACAGAACATCATCAAATCATACCAATTAATGCAAAATCATAACGATTTCATATACTACCATCAATTTAAAAGTTTATACCATTTCAAATGAATTACATATCATATTAGTTCATCGAGTTCATTTCATTTCATTTTCCAATTTTCAGATTCAATTTCAATGTTTCACTTAATGGAACCATATTAAAGCGGACTCGGATACACAGGTGAATTACACCACAACAGGATAGCTCGTATGAGCTTAAACTACACCACACCAAGGCATCGAAGTGCAAAGCCCATAAACATCAAATGTTTAAAAATTTTCGATTACATCCCTCCACCACACCAAAGTCTCTGTAGAGACTAGAGGTGCTCATGGGCTGGGCCCATAAAAATTTTTAGCCCGGGCCCGGCCCGGCCCATTTTTTAATAAAATACCAAAAATTTATTTTAAAAATTAAAAAAATTAAAAAAAAAGTATTTTAAAAATATTTTAAAATTAAAAAAATTTAAAAAAAAGTATTTTAAAAATATTTTAAAATTAAAAAAAGTATTTTAAAAATATTTTAAAATTAAAAAAATTAAAAAAATAAATATATTTATTATATCAGGCTGGGCCGGGCCGGGTCCGAGCCAAAAAAGTTGTGCCCGAGGCCCTACCCGTTTTCTAAACGGGCCTCATTTTTTTGCCCAAGCCCATATTTCGGGCCTATATTTTTACCCAAACCCTCCCATATTTCGGGCGGGCCATCGGGCCAGGCCGGGCCGCCCGGCCCATGAGCACCTCTAGTAGAGACAAAGAATACTCAATGATCCGCAATAAATGTTATACAAGTGCACATATGACCATATTGCATGCCAGTCGTATACTAATCTTTTACTAAGTTTGCATAGGCATCAATATTCATATTTGCATTATCATACCCTATAATTATTCATATTTGCATATTCATTCACATACATATCATACCCTGTAATATTTCACGTTTGCATTTTCATACCTTGTACATTGTACTATCACATAGCAACCACTTATCTCATTTCATTTCAAATTCTATTTCTTTTTAATAATCATATATGCCAATGTCTATTAACATATCAAATTATGTTCAAGCATAATTACAATGAAATAAAAATAAGCATACATATAACACAAGGAAATTTAGTAAGTTTCAAATGAACTTACCTTTTCAAAACACAAAACGAGTAGATTCTTCAGAGACTATTCCACAATTTTTTATTTTCCTCTATTGGCTCCACTTTGGTCCAATTCTTGATCTAGATGAATGGTCGAATGCTAGGAGGGTTTTGAAGCTTTCTTCAATATTTTTCTATGATGGACAGTAAAGGAGGAGGAAGATGATGGCATTTTTCCACTAACTCTCTATTTATACTATGATTAATCTTAATTAACAAAATCTTTGATTTTTTTTATTTTAATTATCATTAATCAAGTTAGTGGTAAACAACATCATCATCCACTATCCTATGATTCAAAATCGTTTAATAACCATTTTAGCCCCTTTGGATAATTGCTACATAGGTCTTCAAACCTTTTCTTAATTAAAATTTAATAGCGATTAGACTTTTACAAATTAGTCCTTGAGCTTTGGTTAACTATTTTATCGATGAAATTACTCGACCATTCTTCAATATATTTTTATATTAACTTTGTAAATATTCCTATTTAATATTTACGAACTCGATTTACGAAAATAGAGTCCCAAAACTGCATTTTTCGATACAACTAAAAATCAGGTCGTTACACATCTTCTTGAGCAACCTAGCCCACAACCCTGATGGAAGCCCTAGTTTCTTTTTTCCATTATATGTCTTTGAAGTGGGATTCTACTTGCCTCTACACCTTTTTTTTCAAGGGGTTTCAATGATAAGTAGGCTTGCATAAAATAGGATCGTAAATTTGTCCAAGTTGCAGATTTGACTTAGTGCTCTAGATGATCGAAAAGAAACTTGAATTTTGACACAAACTGAAACACAAACAAATCCAAGTCAGATTTATGAATGAAAAACACAACAATTAAAATAAAAAATTAAGATGAAAAAAATGAATAGTTAAATAAATCAAAGATTTGTACAATTAAACAAGAATAAGATAGAATAAAGAAGATAAATGGAAAAGGTGAAAAGTGGCGTGTAGAAGTCCTAAAGAGCCTTAAAAACCAAATGAATCTACAACCCCCTTCAAACGACTTTAATTTCTCTTTCAAGAAAGAAAACTTGGCAAGAAAAAGCTTGAAGATGATCCCACAATTTGAAAAGATTGTTAAAACTCTTCTAAAAGAAAACTTAAGAGAAATTCTTAAAAAGAAAACTCAAAAAGAATTTTATTAAGTGAATAATGAATGAAATAATTCAGTTGTGTACAATAAAGAGACCTTTATATAGGCTAGCTAAGTACACCTAAATAAAACTCTCAAGTATACTAAAGCTCTAGTTAATATAAATAACAAGTAGTTTTAAGCTAAACTTTCTTATTGACATAAAACTCCTAAATAACTTTAAATACTTAAAAATTAACCAAAATTCAGAATAAATAAATAATAAAATAATAAACCTTAATAAATACAATATTGGGCTCGTATATAGTAAAATTTAAGCCTGAAACTCGACCCAATATGATTTAAACTCAAATAAAAAGCCTGAAACTCGTAATTTTCGTAATAATCCCGTCCAGAAATTCTGTTCATGCAGTCTTCACTAAAACGGTCATAACTTGAGCTCTCAAACTTGAAATTGAGTGATTCAAAGTGCGTTTTGAAGCTAAGAGACAGTTATTCAAACTCTATGCAGACATCTAAGCCCATAAATTCCTGGATTTTATCCAAAATTTTGTCGCAATTTGACTTAGCTTTTTAGCTTGAAAATTGTCAGTTGCTTCGATCTAAAATCATCCACTTTATATGATCGCCTATACGGATCTACTAGATATATAGACTTTAATTTCATACATTCGTTCGGTACCGATCCACTTGCTATAATTCATTTAACCTTATACCATGTTTACGTATGCATACGAGGGGCTTTTTCATTTATGTTCAGTTCGGAGAAGCCGGATAAATAGGTATCCATGACATCTAAGTCTTGAAAAAAATAGATAAGATTTGCTCTTGGCCCCATCGACTTGGATAAGGAAAATTTTGCCTTGATTCGCCATTGACTTGTTAAATTCTTTGCCTAAAGATTTAATTTATTGTATGATTTATTTATTTATTTTGGTGAATTACAATAATAGGGTAAAGCCCGAACAACAAATGCGACTAGCGCGACTCGAACCAAGGTCACACCTAGGGCGATGAACGCCCTTGACTATCAGGCCACCACATGAGGTTCTGTATGATTTATTTAATTTGACTATATTTTGTATAATCAATTATAAATTTATTTTTATTCTGAGTTGAAATATATATCATGCAATAGGATTAAATTGGATCTTTTTACTTCCAAATCCTTCAAGATTTTAATTATTCAATAGTTGGTCCCTCTCGTTAGCTTTAATTGGGTGAATCAAAGATTAATAATTTATTTTCGCTTTCAATCATTTTTTAATACTGTTATCTTGATTAGATATTTTATTAAGTGTTAAATCACAATTTTTTATCTCCTTTGAAATTTTAATTATATGCAAGTTAACCCACGTTTTCACGATGTAAGTTTATTATATTTTCATAATTTATTTACAAATTAAATTCAATAAATTTTATTGAAACATATATATTTGAAGAAATTATGTTTTTAATATACTAAAACTTCCATAAGTTTGAAAATGTATTTTAAAAATGTAAAACTTATTTAAATATATTATCAAAGCAATATAGTAATTATAAATCGAATTAAAACATAATATTTTTATTATTAAAACCATTATTTAATTCAAAATAATAAAGACATAATTAAAATCATTATTTAAAAATTAAATTACACCATAATAAATTTAATAAATTAAAAACATTTTGATATACATAGTTTAAACAACATATTAAAAAAATAAAAATTTGATGGTAATAATATATTTAATACTTTTTTTAATAATTATAAGAGATAAAGGATGGGCATAATCGGATTTAAGCTCATATCAAACAGATATATGACAAAAACTTTAATTACCATTCCACGCAAATAGTATATATATCTATTTTAATTTTTAATAAAAATAATTTAGAATAATTTTATTAATATTTACAATTAATCCGTGCATTATATATATATATAAATTAATTATTATATTTTTTTATTAGGGGTAAGGGTCTAAAATTTGAACACAATATCTAAACTAAACATATATTTAAGCAACGCAAATTATTTCACACTCCAATTTTTTCCCGAAACTACATCAATTAATTATTACATTCAATATTTATTAATTGGATAAGTGTTTCAATTGATTGGTGAACTAAAATCATTGTTGTCTAAGGGTGACTTTGGATAGGCGGTGCGTTTACCTGCGATTAGTGTAAAAACAATGGTGGCGTTGAGATTAGATGCTGTAGCGATATTGTAGCGTGAGATAAAAAATAAACTAAACGCATCGCACCGCACCCAATCGCCCATCCAAACTTACTCTAAGTTAAGCATTTTTGCACAAATGAGGGGACAATGACTTTCCATTAGATTACTGTGTCGATTGCTGCCATCCCTATTTTAAGCTTACAGTATATAATTGGGACCCAAACAAAAACAACACAGTGGCCCACTACCCAAAATTCCTTACTCTTTTCAAACAAGTATCATGATTGCTGTTTTACTGTTTTAAAAAATTAAATTATTTTTTTTTGTTAAAAATTTTATTTAATTTTATTGTTAAAATTCGACATGGCTGTCAGAATAATCAGATAGTTGCACGTGGCATGCTACATGTTAGGGGCGAAACCAGAAAATTTTGTTAGGAGAGCGAAACTAAATTGTAATTTTTACGATAGAAAAATTGCAATTCCACCATTTTAGTAGACTATATCTTTATAATTTTTAAATGATTAAATCAAAATTTTATATTTTTAGAGGGCCAAAATATAATTTTATCTTTATTAATTTAAATTTTTAAAAATTTTAAAGGGCATATAGAAAATTTTTCATTTTATGGGGATCAAGGCCCCTACCAATCCCCTAGTTTCGCCATTGCTACATATACTTCATTTTAATGTATAAGAATCAATTTTTAATAATAAGAATGGATAAAATTTTTATTAAAACGATTGGTTTATTCTTTAATCTAATGTGTAGAGAATAATTTTTGTATTTTTAAATAGAATAAACAAAATGTAATCCACAAAGATTGAATAGAGCAGACCAACCCACTGAAAGCAGAAGTTTCCATCCTTTTTCAAAGTTTAACCATTCGCGCAACAATAATACAACCTATCTCATCTAACAAATCTTTCTTTGTTGGTTGGACCGTTACTAAAATGCCCAATATCCCTTAAATAAGATTGAGGTTTGAATTATGTGGACGGAGAAAAAACTGTTTCAACTTTAAATTTAATCTTGGATACAAATGGAATAATTTTTTTTACAAGCTTTTACATGATATAATGGTGAAATTATGATTTTAGACTAAATATATATTATACTTAAATAATGGGCAGCCTAGTACATCAATTAACAATTTAAAAGAGTAGATGGTTAAAACTCTAGTTTGAAGTTCAAAATTCAAATCCTAATTTATTATCTTAGTTGAAATATGCTTTAAGATTCTTCCTTTTTTTTTTCATCACGGATTTGAGTTATTAAAATGGTGGAAGATGAGATTCACGATCATCTCGTGGTTTTTCAAGTTTTTCTTTGGAGCTAGGATCCTTTTCTTTGATAAAGAATCACGTCGATCTTTAATCTCTTTTGTTAGGATTCTTTTTTCTGATAAATTGAATCGAATCAAAATCATAGATAAAAAATTGCACAAAATTCTAATTCATATATAACATTATATATTAGATCAAAGTTCATGTGCAAATTTGACATTTATTCTTAAATTTTAATCAACTTAATTTACAATCCTAATTACTTAAATTTTCACGTTTAATAAATATAAAAATAATGGTATTGTTTTGGTTTTAATCTCTTTACTATATTAAAATTTGAGATTTAATCCCTCTATTGATAAACATTTTAACTTGTTTCTATTAAAGTGATAATGTGAATTTTTACCACAAGAAAATTATCCAAATTATTTTAACTATAACTAAGTTATTAATTGAAAAATCTGCATCATCATGGTAGCAATGTTATCAATTTGAGCCTTTCTTTTGAGTTAAAATGTGAGGCTGCCACGTATTGCTATGTTATTTGTCGTCAATTCAATATTAATGTATTTTAACAATATTAGTTAGATACCTAAAAAATAACAAGTTAGCTTATGATTTTTAAGTTTAGATATCAATTAAATCAAAAAAAATTAAATACTAAACTGATATAAATTGTCAAGTTCAAGTACTTTCATATATATTAACCCTTTTAATTTTTATTAAAGATATCTATTCCATATTCAAATAATCAACAATCTGATAAAAATATTTATATTATGACATGAGAATTTGGCTTCCATCACTAACAACACCATCCTAATCTAAAATATAAAAAGAAAAAAACCCTTCAAATCAGTGGTTGCTTCAATGGTAGACTATACAGCGTACTGCCACTGCCCATAGCCATCGCCAAGTGGCCACAACAAAGGCAGCCAGCACCCATGCCCTGCACTTTTTCCACCATTGCCTTTCACAAAGTTTACGTCCCCCTAAATTTTAGCCTCCGCAAAACAATATTTTTCTTTTGGCATGAGGATTTATTTACTTTTTTTCACTTTAAAAAAATATTTTAACCTTCTGTTTAATTTTTTAACCCTTAAAATTATGTTTTTGATAAAATAATTTAAAAATAGATAAATAAATTCATGTTTGTTAAGTTTATTGATATGATATACATATAAATTGTCACTTAGATGACACATCAGTATTTCATTATTTTTTTAAAATTTTTAAAAATTATTGTTGTTTGTACAATATCATTATAGACTGTCCCTCTCCAACCCATAAATAAGAAGATAAATGCACTTCAGTGCCCTCGAACTCATATTCTCCTGTATTGGCAACAATGTTCATACCAATCGAGCTAAGATTTAATCGTTAAAAATTCTAAAAATTATTTTTAAAAATTAAAAATCATTAAAATTATTTAAAATAAATAAATATATAATATTTTAAAATATTAATTAAATGTTGACATCTCTTTATGTAGCAACCCAAATTTATACAACATCAACAAAGTTAACAAACATTAATTTTTCTATCAATTTTGGTATGATTTGATAAAAAATGCAAGTTCAAGATTAAAAAAAACTGAAAAATTAAATGAAAAATTAAAATATATTTTTTATTAAGTTGGATAGCAAAATAAATCATTATACATTTCCCTCCTTTTATATATATATTTGCTATTATCTACATACACTTTCTTTATTTTAATTTCTCCAAATTCAATTTTTTTTTATCTTAGCTAGATTTCAACCAACGTGTACAATCAGAATATATTATCAAAATAAATATATAAAAAAATATTTAAAAATATAAATATTTTTTATTAAACTCAATTATCTAAATTTCAAAAGATCCAATTATATATTTTTTAATAAATCTGTAAAATACTGAAAATTAATTACTAAATTCGTTTGAATAGATATATTAAAAAATTAAAAGACAAGCATTTGGACGTGGTGACTGACATTGTTGTAGAGAGATAGCAACTCTATGCTAGACCTGTCCGTCCATGGGCCGGGCGGCCCGGCCCGGCCCGACGGTCTGTCCGAAATATGGGAGGATTCGGGTAAAAATATAGGTCCGAAATATGGGCTTGAGAAAAAAAACGAGGTCCGTTTTGAGCCTCGAGTACCACTTTTTTGGCTCGGGCCCGACCCGAATATAATAAATATTTTTTTTTATTTTTTAATTTTAAAATACTTTTAAAATTTTTTATTTTTTATTTTTAAAATAATTTTTTAATGTTTATTAAAAATGGGCCGGGCCAGACTCGGGCTTATGATATTTTCCCGGGCCAGGCCTAGGCAAAATTTTAGGCCCATATTTCGGGCTGGGCTGAGCCCGAGCCTAGGAGGCAGGCCGAAAAATTTTCCGAACCCGGCCCGACCCATGAACAGGTTTACTCTATGCCCACTATACCACCCAACCAAACCCGCCATCTTTTTAACTCTTAAGTAATTATGAAAATTTAACCCACAGCTGCCAAATCCAATGTAATAATCAATAGTTAAATGGTTGTTTGTCAGAAAACATTATTGGACCTAAAACCGCCTTCATTTCGCTATTTGTCTCTCCGGCAAGAAATTCTAGAAGTATAGTATATGTTTTTGGAAGACCCTTAACTTTGTGGTATTTCTTTGGCACAAAAGTGTGATTGTTTGGACGAAGCAGAATTATTGCTAGTTGGGAATAAAGGGTCTAAATGCTGTGTTTTTGGTGCTTGAGAATGGGTATTAACGATTTACAATAGTTGTGAGTATGAGTAGGAGTAGGAATGATGGGCAATTGTGTTTTACCCCCTTTTGTGTCTTCTGGTTTTAGCTTTTTGGTTTTGTTTCTTTGTCCCCTTTAATGTTTTAATAGTGTGTAATAACAACTTCATTTCGTTTTCTATTTGTCATCGATAGTGCAATTGCAGGGATTGATGGTGTTTGGATGGGGCATGCTCTTGGAAAGGTAGTCGTGTCTTCACTTCCTAATTTTTTATGTTGATAAGTCACAATTCCATTACATGATGCTAAATGCTAATATGTTGGACCAATGAGTTGTGGTGCGAATAGTTAGAAAAATCGCATTAAGTTTAATTTGTAAGAAAGATAGAGAGGTTATAAACGTTTCCACCTAAAATTTAATTTCTTAGACAGAATCTTCATATAATGTATTTTAATATCACAAAATAAAAACAATAAATAATACTAGAAATTTAATATGGTTTGACAAATTATGAAAATGAGAGAAAAAATCATCTCACGAAGAAAATGATAAGTTTTGAGATAATTTAAAGGTGGATAACTCATTTAGTACAAGCATTCTACAATCTTATATTATGCTATTTCAAAGTAAACTTCACTTTAATAGGAGTAAGTGGAAATAAGTGACAAAACTAATTTTTAAGTATAAATCTATCTCAGACTTGTAAAATGCGATTACAAAATTAATGACTATTTTGGAATATATTAAAATAGAGGGAGGAAAAGTGAAATTAAATCAAATTTCATAATGTGTAGAATTTTAAGTTGATGAATCGTCTAGTTATTTTTTTATCAACATTGAGGGTTTTACGAATATTAAGTGCATAATTTGCAAGAAGAATTTCTTTTTGTCATTATCGCTAAAGCCAGAGAGAAATCTAAATTTCAAGTTTTCAACAGGAAAAAGAAGAAGAAAATAAAAAAAGCTGTCATTTTTTACATTTTGAATGCAGTCAAAAGCCAAAACTCCAATTTTTATTTTATTTTTAAAGTGTTGAAAGAAAATGGGAGAAATGCTACTGCTAACTTTACTAGTGTCATTTTCACACTGAAACCCATTATTTTCTTTCCATCACTTTCCCTAGAGTTTTTTTAAGTACTCACCAATAAAGAAATACCCAGAAAGCCTACATACCCAGAAGGTCAGTTAACCTCTTGTTTGTTTTGGTTTATACCCAGATCGATTTAGGTTCAACTTTTTTTTTTTATCTGTTTACTTGGAATTTGCTTTATATAGGAATTGGGTGTTTGGATCATGTGATCGAAACTTTAGTTTCTGGTTGGTTGATTAGAAAGTGAAAGAACAGAAAGAAAATGTAAGGTCTTTTTCGAGTTTGAGGCTATTGATCATTTGAACAATAGTGAAGAAAGCACCTCTTGGAATAGTTAGATTGAGATTTTCATTTTCTGATGAGTCTTATGTAATTGTATGGACTCTGTTTGAGATTAATGATGTGAGTTTTGATTTAAATGTCTTGCAATTTAGCTGTTCTGATTATCTGTTAATCTAATGTTGCACTTTTGAGAATTTGGTGAAATCTTGCACTACCTGATGATTTTGATAATCGACTATTAACCTTCCTTATGTATTTTGCAAATGTATAAGTATGGAAGTGAAGTTAAATTGTATATTTTTCGTTTCAATTTCAATCGTTAACAAATATGTGTTATGTTTGTAGATATGTACAAGAACCAACTGCAAGAGTTGGCTCAAAGAAGTTGCTTTAATCTGCCGTCTTATTCATGCATCCGAGAAGGACCTGATCATGCTCCTCGGTTTAAAGCTACTGTCAATTTTAATGGAGAGACTTTCGAAAGCTCTACATTTTGCTCTACTTTGAGACAAGCCGAACATGCTGCAGCTGAAGTAGCTCTAAATACGCTTGCCAACAGAGGCCCTTCCAAAGCATTGGCTGCTAGAATTTTGGTAAGCGTTCAACTTAAATTTTATCTACTATTGAGCTAGACTTACTTAGATGCCATTTTCCTACTCAAATTTGCATTAGGCAACCAATTGTTTTGCATCAGTCTTTGAGCTGGACTTTGCAGTTATTGATTATTCATTTCGGGAAAAAAAAGAAGCTAAACTCTTTAGAGTTTATCTCTACTGCACAGGATGAAACTGGTGTCTATAAGAATTTGCTTCAAGAGACTGCTCATAGAGCTGGTTTAAATCTTCCAGTCTACACAACTATTCGATCTGGACCAGGCCATGTTCCTACCTTTTCATGCATGGTTGAGCTCGGAGGGATGAGCTTTACTGGGGAACCAGCTAGGACGAAGAAAAAAGCGCAGAAGAATGCGGCAATGTCTGCATGGTCTGCCTTGAGAAAGTGTATGATACCTTTCCTTTTTATTAAAAGGCTCCTACTTCATTTAGAATCAAACAATTGCATTGTTTATTCCTTCCCTCGGGAGGCTTTTGAGGTTAGACAATGAAGAAAACATACGAACTTAGCTAGGCAAACAATGTATGTTTCTTTGTATTCACCCACATTGAAAAAGGTTTCAATCAAAGGTTAAAGAAAGATCATTTTAATATTAGTTGTTATTAGAAAAACTTTCTTATTTATTTTCTATGGTTTGAAGTTTTTCTTGGCACTTAATCTAGTATTGTGGTTGCAGTGTCTAGGTATGGTTCATCTTCATCTTCACCACCTTCCTTGGAGTCTCAAGGAAGAGAAGAACAAGTGCAAACTGTCATTGCTCGTTTTCTTTCATCATTACAACCATCAGAATCAAAGCAGTGTTTGCAATATGATTGCCAGTATGGAAAGTCTAGATCAATTCCTGTATGTATAGACCTAACCCAATCAACCCCGAACCTATACTCAATGCAGAGTCAAAGTTGGCCTTACCGTTTCTCTCCTGAAATATCCGTTCCTATATACCAAATATGGCAGCAAGAACATTTAATGCAGCTGCAAAACCACCTGTTTACATTCCCCGTTCCTCCAGTTCCTCTGCCTAGACCTCAGATTCTTCCATATATGCAGTCAATTTTACAACCAGGTTGTCACCCGCCCTTTCAAGTTCGAGACCAAGAATCTAATGTTACTACACCCAGACTAGGAATTGCTACCTCATGCCCTCCTCTTTACCTCTCTAATCCCTCCACTTCTCAACCATTGATGGGTAGATCTACTGTGACCATTCAAGAGATACACGAGGAGATAAAAGAAGAAGCATCCAAATACACTCCTTCTGATGTCGTTCCCAGTCAATCTAATGTCGAAACGTCTGTTGAAGAAACGAAACAGGATGTTCGCAAGCAGAAGTATGTTAAGTTGGAAAGCAAAGTGGAAAACAATCATAGGAAATCAGGTGCTGGTTCCCAACATGCTGTTGAATCTAATCTTAGACCACACTATTCTTCAAGAGCAAGTTACTATAGAAATTCTCGACCGCCATCCTCCGAAGCAGTGCCTATGCTGATCAGAACAATGAGCCCTGTTTCTTCCACGAGACTGAACACTCAAAAGCCGACATTAACTCAAGTGCCTGTCCCACCAAGAATGAGAACAGGAGCTCCACCATTTTCAACCAGACCCAGGTTCGAAAGAACGAACCTTGGCGGTATGCGTCCCACTTCCATGGCACCACCAGTTAGAATAAGATCAGTTGTACCAGTGTGCTCGGCTCCACCACCACGAAAAACACCAAGTTTCAACCAGGACAAAGACAAAAAGGATAATGTTTCAGAGGATGTTTCAACTGCAACTTCGGAACTCAATAAGCTTAGCATGTAGAGGGAGAGCTGTTTCATCTTTTCTTGAAGTAGTTAGAATAAATAAAATAGTTGCTTGCTAAAATCTGTATAAAACTGAAAATTCATATTTTTAATTTAAGATTGGCTCTAATTACTATAATAATTATTATAATAGTGAGGGTTAAAATGTAAATTTGTCACTACACTACCAATGAATATTGAAATTGGTCACTATACTTTATTTTGATTAATATTTGCCATTATATATTAAAAATATAATTAAATTTGCCACCCGACTTTTATGTGATTCAATTTTATTATTAAACTTGAATTTTATTGAATTTTACCACTAATCTTGATTTTTTAATTAAAACTTATCAATTAATATTGATTTTGATGATTTGAAAGTAGGTTTTTTTAAAAATATATTATTTCAAATATTTTATTTTAGTAATTAACAAATTAATTTATAAAATATTAAAATATTATAAATTAACATAGAATTTTTATTTAATAAAAGAAAGACTTGTAAAATAAAAAACAAAAAAGATTTAAGTTTATTTTTTATAAGTAAATGTTTTTATTAATGCTTGATGCTATATTAATTTATTATTTTTAAGTATTAAATTATAATCTTAATTTTTATTAAAATTTTCATCTAAATATAACTAAATTAAAATTGAATTGTAAAATTCAATAAAAAATCAAATTTTAGTGACAAATTAAATAAAACAAAAGTGAAGTGGCAAAATTCAAAATAGAACTAAAATATAGGGATAATTTTATCTTTTGTTATAAAATAAATACATAGAGAAAATAAAGATGAGAGAGCGTATTTTCTTGATTTTCCAGATAGGTATAAAAAGTATAAATAAAGTAGAGATCTTCTTCTAGAATTTAAAGTTGATCAAAACTTATTTTGATCATGATGGACATCTACTTAAGATATTTATAATGTCTTTAACTTAAAAGTACAACCATAAATATCAATAAAAAAATATAATAAAAATTTTCAACATTTAACATAAAGTATAGTACACATTAACCCTAATAATAATCATCATCTTCTTTTTGCTCCCAAAAAGACTTATCTGGTTATGCATGATGTATCATAAAAGTAAAGTTTTCTCATCCTAAAAATCTCATGCATATATTTGGTTAGATTTAATTTAACAATTTGGTTATGGATTTGAATTACATTTATGTTACTTTTATATATTATAATTATATTTAAGATATTATATATAAACGTGTTCATGAGTTAGGTCGGGCCGAGTTTGGGCGGGGTCTAAGAATAATATTAACATACTTTAGGCTTGCCTAAGTCTGGTCCGGCCCAAAATCTGGGTCTAAAATTTTGTCCAAATCTGCCCATATTTGCAAAAGAGTAACCTAAGCTCATTTTAAGTTCATCCATATTATTTTTTAATTTTTTAAAATATTTATTTTATTTTATTTTAATATTTAATAATTTTATATATTTTTATTGAAATTTTATATATAGTCATCTTAACATTATTTTAATATTTACATTAGAGTTGTATTATATATTTAGTATAGGTTTGTTTTTTTAATGTGATCTAAATTACATAATATATAAAGATAACATACTATAAACTAAAAACAAAAGAGAAGTAAGTATGTATTAATAAGATAATAAGGCTTGCCTTCTCTGGCACGTCTCTATCTGCCTTCTCTAGTAGGGTTTTGTTTTATTGTTTTTTCAATCTATTGATTTAGCGGCGGCAGCTGGTTCTTTCGTTTTATTTTGCTTTTGTGATTTGGTGTTTTGGTTCGCATACGTCTACAATTATGGAGACAGAGTTTGCTGGGCTGAAGATTAATGAGGAAGAAGAAGAAATCTTACAGTTTCAATTTGAGCCAAGAACAGAAACAGAGGTAGAGACTTTTAAATTAGTGGGATGTTTTTTAACTACTAGCACTATTCACTTTCCAGCGATGAAGAGCACAATGGCCAATCTATGGCATCAGTTCGGGGGGTGCAAATTCGAGATCTAGGAGGGAAAAAAATTTCTATTTCAGTTTTTCCATGTTATGGACATAAAGAGGGTGTTTAAGGGGTCCCCGTGGACATTCAATAATCATCTACTGCTTCTACATAAGTTGCAACTGACGGAGGATCCATTAATTGTTCCTTTGATCTATACCCCTTTTTGGGTACAAATTCATGATATTCCTGCAGGTTTTTTTTCAGAAAGGCTAGCAATTCAATTGGGAAACTTTATAGGCACTCATATGGAGTATGATGGATCAAATCTGGAAAAAGAAAACCGAAATTTTATGAGAATCAGAGTTCAAATTGATGTAAGATACCCTCTAAAAAGGAAGAAACAGATCTTATTTTTGGCAAATGTTCATATGTCAAATTTAGATACGAATGACTATCTCTTTTTTACTTCTATTGTGGGTGATTGGGACATAGCGACTCATTTTGTGAAGCGAAGATGGCATTAGGAGTGGAAGTTAGGGAGATGGGATGGGATCTATCTTTAAGAGCTCAATCTCGAAGAGCTCTAGCAATGAATAGCGTTTGGTTGCGAGAAGATGAAGAAGATTGGGGTGGAAATAAAGAATAGCTTCAAGTATTAGAATCTAGTACGAGAGATTTAAGGAGAATCTTGGGACAAAACAGAAATATAGATCCAATATTAGAATTTAATCTGGAAGGACAATCATTGATATTCAAAAAGGGTGAAACTTTGTATACTTTGATGGATCATGATTTAGAGGATAGGGTGTTTTCTGTGGAGGAAGGGAAGAAGAGAGCAAGGGGGGAGATTGAAGACGTTCTTGCCAAGGAAGAGAATAGCACTTTGGAGTTAAGGAACCGAAGAGTTAGAGATGCTAATATTGTTATATCGGCGGCTGCCAAGAGGCAAGCTGACCGGTCACAATGAAAATCTTAAGCTGAAATGTCCGGGGTTTGGGGAGCCCACGGACAGTGCATAGACTTTAGCATTGGCTGAGGTTATACAGTCCCCATATAGTCTTCTTTATGGAGACAAAGATTGACAGAAGGAGAATGGAGCAAATTCGAAGAAGGTGTGGTTTCCTCAATGGAATTGAAGTGGACGCAACAGGATCTCGAGGTGGATTATGTATGGCTTGGCGTGGGGATATCAGTATCAGACTTCAAAGCTATTCCAAAAGTCATATTGATGTGCTAATTGAGGACGCAGATGGGGAAAAGAATTAGAGATTTACAGGATTTTATGGTTCTCCTTATTCGAATAAAGAAGAATCATGGAACTTGCTGAGACAATTGAGTAATGTAAGGGAGTTGCCTTGGATGGTTTGTGGTGACTTTAATGAAATTTTATATGGCTTTGAAAAAAAGGGGGGTTTACCTCGAGAGGAAAGGAGAATGGAAGCTTTTAGAACGGTTTTAGAGGATTGCAATCTTAGGGACATGGGAGTCTCTGAAAGATGGTTCACTTGGGAAAGAGGAAATCTGCCAGAAACAAATATTCGAGAACGATTGGATAGGGGAGTGGCTACGGAAGAATGGATTTCTTTGTTCCCGAAATTTCAAATTAGACATATGTCTCACTCTGTTTCAGATCATTGTCTGTTGCTCATTACTACCAAGCAAGAGGATAAGAAAAAAATTGATAGAGGTTTTAGAGTGCTGGAGGACAGTTTCTTTTATGAAGTTCAAAGTATTTTTAGGGAACGACCAAAGGTGACGTGCTAAGCAAGATGGAAAGTTTGAAGAGAGGTATTATAAAATAGGCTGATAAGATACAAAATAGCAGGAAAGGGAAGAAAATGATGTTAATCTTAAAACTGGTAGTTTGGAGGAGAATGAAAGAAATGATGAAAATTTGATAGAGCTCATTGACACAAAAATTCAACTTAATTTTGAGATTGAAAAAGATGAATGCTATTGGGAACAAAGGGCGCGGGTTAATTGGCTGAAATTTGGGGACAAAAATACAGCGTTCTTTCATAAACAGGCAACCTAGAAACGTCAAAAAAATTTTATCAGCAGAATGGAATCAGATGATGGTAAGGAAACAGAAGATATTTCAGAAATTGAGGATATTACTAGGTTGTATTTCCAAAAGCTATTCTCAGCTGGGAGGAGGGGAAATTACAACAGAATTCTGGCAGGAATTAAGCAATGTATCTTCGATGAGGACAATCTGACATTGAAGGCAAAGTACACAAAAGAAGAGATCTGTGAGGCATTTTCAGAGTTAGACTCAACAAAAGCACCAGAAGAGGATGGATTCCCAGCAATATTCTACCAAAAATGCTGGTCTATTATCGGAGAGGAAGTTTCATCATTCTGCCTTAATCTACTGAATGGAGGTATGGATGTCAGCTCAATAAACAAAACGAATATAATTTTAATTCCTAAAATTCCTAATCCTATGAATATCATCAATTTTAGACCAATCAGTTTATGTAATGTGCTTTATAAATTGTTGGCCAAAGTTATTGCAAACTGTCACCGTCTCGTGATGAATAGATGTATTGATTTAGCTCAAAGTACTTTTGTTCCTGGGAGACAAATTAGCGATAACGTTTTATTAGCCTATGAAGTTCTTCACTCTTTGAAGAATAAAAGAATAGGAAAAAAAAAGGGCTTATGGCAGTGAAACTAGACATGAGTAAGGCATATGACAGGGTTGAATGGTGCTTTGTTGAAAAAATAATGAAGAAATTAGGGTTTGATTCAGAGTGGGTTGACAAGTTGATGAAATGTGTTTCAACAATATCATATTCAGTGGTTCTCAATGGCGTCAATGGAGAAAGTTTTTTCCCGTCTAGAGGCCTTAGACAATGAGATCCTTTGGAGAGATCCTTTGAGTCCATTTTTATTTCTGTTTTGTGGAGGACTTTCTAGTATTCTAAGGCAAGCAATGGAAGGAAATTTAATTCGAGGAGTGAAAGTTAGTAGAAATGGTCCGCAGATTTCACACTTGTTATTCGCGGATGATTGCATTCTGTTTGGAGAAGCCACAGAGAGAGGAGCTACTGTTTTGAAGAATATCTTAAAGGAATATGAGCTCAGTTTTGGCCAATGTGTTAATTATAATAAATCCACAATCTTCTTCAGTACAAATACGCAAAAGGAAGAAAAAAGAGTTATTGTTCGAATGCTCGGTGTTCGTAGATCGAATAATCTAGAAAGGTATTTAGAACTTCCAAATTTAGTGGGCAGAAGAAAGAAAGCAGCTTTTCAAAGCTTGAAGGACAGATTAAAACAAAGAATTGATAACTGGAGTGTTAAATACCTCTCTCAAGGTGGAAAAGAGGTTTTTATTAAGGCAGTATTACAATCAGTTCCAACTTATTCTATGGCGTGTTTTTTACTTCCTAAGTCTCTTTGTAACGAGTTGGAAGGTATAATAGCCAGATTCTGGTGGGGGGAAAATCGGGGAAAGAAGGGGATCCATTAGTGTGCGTGTAAAGATGTGTATGTCTTGAAAGAAGCAGGTGGCCTTGATTTTAGAAAACTTGATAAATTTAATATCGCATTATTAGCTAAACAGGGTTGAGTCTTATTAATTTTCCAGATTCTTTGTTAGCCCGAGTATTGAAAGCTAAATATTATCTGAATCCGTGTTTTCTAACGGCTCAATTAGGAAATTTACCTTCGCTCACCTGGAAAAGTATCTGGTTGGCAAAAGGTATTCTTGAAAAAGGTCTCTGCTAGAAGGTTGGCAAAGGGGATCGTATTTCTGTTTGGGAGGACCTCTGGATTTCGGGCAATGAAGACGACAGATTGCAAAATCATCAGAGAGATGGAAATATTAAGTTAGTTTCGGATTTGATTGATGTAGATAGAAGAGAGTGGAAAGCTGATATAATTTCTTTTACCTTCAATGCGAAAGTTGTTAAAAAGATCTTGCAAATTCCATTGGCAGCGACAGCAAATGAAGATTTCCAAGTCTGGAGAGGAGAACCCTCTGGCAATTTTTCAGTTCGGAGCGCCTACAAACTATTATAGGAGGGTACTCAAAATCTTATTAATTTACAAACCGAGACTAAATTTTTTTACAAAAAACTATGGAATTTACAAATTCCTCCGAAAATCAAAGTTACAATATGGGGAATCTCTTGGAATTACATTCCTACTTTTGCTAATCTGAAGATCAAACGAACAGTTGTAGATGCTCGATGTCCTCGATGCAAACTGGAAGAGGAGGACTGTAATCATATTTTTCGTGGATGCTCTACAACAAAAGAAGTTTGGAGACTCACACAATTATCATGGATACTTATTAATACTCAAGATACTTTTTGGAATTGGCTTACATGGGTTTTTAGTCGCGGGACAAACGAACAGTGCTGACTTTTCTGTTGCGGGCTTTGGATCATCTGGACAAGCAAGAACAATTTGTTTACGAAAACAGGTAAACAACAAGCAGGGATATCTCTCATAAAATGTCAGATTTTCTCTTTGAGCTAAGAGGAATCGAGGAGAAGAAACTTAACTTGGCAGGAAATGGTGTCCTGCGAACTGTTGAGAGATGTACGAGAATCTCAGTCTACTTTGATGCGGCCTTTGATCAGCAAAATGCAAGATCTGCTTCGGGACTGATTGTTCGAGGCCAGGGTGGGGAGATTTTGGTCTCAAAGTCAGTAATCCATACCAACATTACAACTCCATTCGCGGTAGAAGCACATGCAGGGTTACAAGCCTTAGAGTTAGGAAGATCTATGGGGCTTAAAGATTTACAAATAATGGGAGATTCGAAAACGATTATCAAAAAGTGTCAAAGTTCAGAACAAGACAGATCGGTCATCAGAGCAATCATCAAAGATATTCAAGAGATTAAAACCAATTTTAATAGTATCTGTTTTTGTTATATTCTGAGAACTGATAATATTTTTGCCCATTTGGTTGCAATAGAAGCTTTAAAGAAGGGAGAAGAACATTACCTGGCTGGGGCGATTCCAAATACCGTCCGACAAACAGCGGAGAGGATGAATCCAAGATATTAAGATTAAGAGCAAAAAGGTGATTGTTGGAAGGAGTAGCAAACGGCAAAAAAGATTTGGGGAAATCTGCTACTATTAATGGCTGGGTCGGTGATGGGAAATGAAAAGATAATGGAGGCCAGCTGTTTCTGATCAACTGAGATTTCTAGAAGTATTATTTTCTTTATTTGTATTTTCTTATTTTATTAGGGCCATTTCTTTTTTCAGTTTGTTTTTTTGAATTATAGGCCAATACGTTAGAGGCCTGTTCTGTTTTTTCTTAGTTTTGTTTTAGGTCTGCTTAACTGGACTACTAAGCCTATTTGGCTCTTTTATTATATCTCAGTTGAAATTTAAAAAAAAAATATTATAAAGTATTATAAACTTAAACGGATAGGCCGGACTGAGCTAGGCTTGGGCGTCGAATGTTTAAGCCCAAGTCCATATTTTAAATGGGTCTAATTTTCTTGCTTAATTCCATTTTTCGGGTCTAATATTTTTGCTCAAACTCTTCCAAATTTCAAATAGACCTTCGAGCCTAGGCAGATAACCCAACCCATAAACAAATCTAATTATATATTATAATTTAATTTGACAAAATAAAATTTTAATTAAATTATTATCATGAATCAATCATTGAAAAATATCCAAAGTTCATTTTTTTTTTATAAAAATACCTAAATATACCATAATCTTTAAAGCCTCAATTTTATTGTTTATTTTTTATATAATTTTTCTTTACATATTATAGATGTGTTTAAATCTAGTTGGGTTTAAGCTTTTTAACTAATTTTATTTTGTTTAAATAATTTATTGTTTACCATATTAACTTCATGTTAAGGCCACAAGATATTTTTGATATACTTTATATTATTTGCTACATGAGTTAGATTTTTTTAAATATGATATTTGTGTTTTTTTTTAATTTGATATTTATATATGATAAAAGTTATATATTTTAGTTGGTATTTAAAGGTAAAAAGTGTTAACCCTTTAGTGTTTAATTTGGATTTTATGATTGATTTGATAAAAGTTAATTGCTAATATTATTAGGTTTGAATTTTTCTTGATTTTTTAATATAATAAATTTAATATTAGTTATGAATTTGTTTAATTTTACGTTTAGTTTGTCAAATGCATTTCGACCGATGTGATTTAATTTGAGTTTTATTAGTTAATTATGAATTTCTATCAAAAATAACTTTAAAACCCGAGTTAAACACTAAAAAATTAACAAAGATACATTCAAATACCAAAATGTATGACTTTTGTCAAATATAAGTACCGCATTGAATAAAAAAAACAACACAAGTACCATGCTAGAAAAAAGTGTCAAACTCGTGTAACAAATTGTGTGTTAAGGCCCTCTTTGATACAATGTTGAAAAAATTCAATCGATTGAAAATTAATATTTTCAACAATTTAATTTTTTTTCTACAAAAAATTGTGAAAAATGACAAGGACTGCTTATCATTTAATAGAGAATAAATTCAATTGTTTCTTATTTTATTACATTTCATTTAAGATTATCTTATCATTTATTAAAAATCTAATTATTTTCCATATTTAATTTTAATTAATATATGAAACAAAATTTATAATTTAAATTCGATACGTAGGCCCCTATTTGATATTTTTAGCAATTTAATTTTTTTAAACATGTTTGATAATCCATCATGAAAACTATGAGATAGAATTTTTTTATAATTAATAGAGAAAATTAACATTTTCATTGATTTATTTCTTTTATACAGGCTCGATAATCCAAAATAAAAACAATCTAATAGAATTTCTTTATAAAAAAAAGTGCGAAAAATAATGAGTAGATAAGAGCTGCTAACACTTGGGAGAATATTTTTAATTTATTTATTTAAAAAATTGAGTTTTGTTTAAATTAAGGTGAAATGTTCAAAAATTAATGATAAAATGTAGAGTTTTATTTTTTTATAATTTAAAATCTATATTTATCAAATAATCTAATTAATTTTAACTTAAATTTTCAATACTCTTAAAATTTCAAATTATCAAACATCATAATTTTTTTAATCATGTTTGATAACTCACAATTAAGTGATAAATAGATAGGAATTATTTATTACTTAATAGAGAATAAGTTCAATTATTTATATTTTATTTAATATTATATTATTTTTATCAAAAAAATCTAATTATAGATAAATTTTATAACTTAAATTAATGCTTGAATATCCTACATCATCAAACATCAAAAATTGCAAAACAAAAAGTAAATAAAAGAGAAAAAAAGAAATTGTTCTAAAATAAAAAAAGAGAAACCCTACTGCAGAAATCGTAATATACGGCAATATAAGTGGCGACTTAAAACCCTAAACCCTTCTTTCTCTCTCTCAATAACGCAGCAGTCCAAAAATACTTAGGTAAAAGAAATTTAGGGTTTTCTTGAGTTAGTTTCTATTGTCCTCACTGTTCATCTGCTTGTTCCTGTGATTTTACTTTGCAATTCTTTTTCTTGGTGGTAGGTCTTGTTTACTGTAACTTCAACTCTAATGGGATCATTTAGAAGAGCCTAAATGTTGTTTTTTTTTAGCACTTTTTTTTTAATTTGGAAAAAGAAGAATGATTGCTTTTTGATCATGTTTGGGGACTTTTAAGTTTAGTGGGTTTGAAGTTTGATTGTTTGTTAACCGTAAGTTCATTGTGATGATTTTAGGTCTGTTTTTTGGGGGGAAGGTTGAGAAATGCTTGTGTTGTTCGAGACTCCCGCGGGCTTTGCCCTTTTCAAAGTATTGGATGAAGGGAAGCTAAACAAAGTTGAGGTATTTTGATCTTTAAATCTTTGAGCATTATGTTGAAATATTTTTTCTAGAATTTAGTTTTGAGCTGTGAAAACGGTCTTGATTGAATGAAATTAATGGCTTTGTAGTTTAGTTTATGGAACTTTTCAATTTTGAATTGAAATTGAAATTGAAATTGAAATTGAAATTTTTGTTGTTGTAGGACTTGTCGAAAGAATTCTTGGCTGCAGATTCAACAAGAAAGGTTATTATTTATGGTTTTGAGCATTTTTTACTGTGGATCTTCTTTACCTAGGAACTGGCCGATAATTTTTATGATGTTATTAGGTTGTCTCGTTGCAAGCCTTTTCCAAGTTCGAAAACACAGCAGAAGCATTGGAAGCCGCAACGAAACTACTTGAAAGCACGCCCAGCAAAGGTTTGCGCAAGTTCTTGCGTGCTCATTGTGATGGTGAAACACTAGGAGTGGCTGATTCAAAACTTGGAAATGCAATTAAGGAAAAACTGGTCTGTTAATACTCTTCAGATCATGTGGTGATTTTCCGCTGTTCCATTCAGTTGAATCATATTTTAAGTGGAACTACTTGTATGCAGAAAATTGATTGTGTTCACAATAATGCTGTTATGGAGCTGCTCAGAGGGGTGAGAACTCAATTGACAGAACTCATCTCTGGTCTAGGTGCACAAGATTTGGCTCCTATGAGTCTTGGTTTGTCTCATAGTCTCTCTAGATACAAGCTGAAGTTCAGCGCCGATAAGGTACTTTTATGTTATGATAATTTCTTGCAAACTTGATCAAACATTATCTATTTCCTTTTTGAATGGGAGGGTTTGTGTCAAAAAATTACCAATGGTAGAAATATGTAATTAAGCTCGTATAAGATTTGGAATATCAGAGGAGGGATAACTTTAGTGAGATAAAAATTCATTTTACAGTGTACTAGTTCGTAGCATTTGTTTGATTTGATGCTAATGACCTACTGATTACTGAATGAAAGCACTAAAAAACGCAAAATGAGTTAACCGTTTTCATAGAGCTAATCCTTTAATGCTGATTGAGAACTTCCATTAAAAAAGGATGTCCTATTTATGTAAAAGTTTATCTCTGCTAAACTAGTTGCATCTCTCTTATTTGGTTGGTGTTATCTGGGAGAGGCGTTAATATGTATAGGTGGTATATATAAGGTGGAATTTTTGTGCTGTCAGATATCTGTTCTGTTTTAAGGAACTTCCATAACATTATGAGATGTAGTTCTTTGGAGCTATCATGACAGTATACCTGTATCATTTTAGGTTGATACTATGATCGTTCAAGCGATTGGGTTGCTTGATGATCTTGATAAAGAGCTCAACACGTATGCAATGAGGATTCGTGAATGGTATGGTTGGCATTTTCCAGAGCTTACTAAGATTATACAGGACAATATACAATACGCCAAGGCAGTGAAGCTAATGGGTGACCGTGCTAATGCTGCAAAGCTTGACTTCTCAGAGGTAAGACTTTCAATTTATTAATCAGAAAGCTAATCTCCCGAGCTTTATTATCAACTGTTCCAATACATTAATATGAAGCTTATGATTGGCTTGCAAAATACTGTACATAAAGTACTTGAAAGTAACTGTTTCCTTATTCTTTTTCTTTCCTTGAATTTTGATAGATATTACCGGAAGAGGTTGAAACTGAAGTGAAGGAGGCAGCAGTTATATCCATGGGAACTGAAATTAATGACCTTGATCTTATTAATATCAAAGAACTATGTGATCAGGTTCTAAATCTTGCTGAATACAGAGCACAACTGTATGATTATTTGAAGAGCAGGATGAACACTGTTGCACCAAACTTGACTGCTCTTGTCGGTGAACTTGTTGGTGCTCGCCTTATTGCTCACGGTGGCAGTTTGTTGAATCTTGCAAAGCAACCTGGAAGTACTGTTCAGATTCTTGGTGCTGAAAAGGCTCTCTTCAGAGCTCTTAAGACGAAACATTCTACTCCGAAATACGGTCTTATCTACCATGCATCCTTGGTTGGTCAGGCAGCACCTAAGCACAAGGGGAAGATTTCCAGGTCACTTGCTGCGAAGGCTGCACTGGCAATTCGATGTGATGCTCTTGGAGATGACCAAGATAATTCCATGGGACTTGAGAACCGAGCCAAGGTAAACTATAAACTTGTGTTTGGCTTATTCCTCCCCTCATCCCTTCCAATAAATAAATGCCTTACATGCTATACTTTTTAGCTTGAAGCAAGATTAAGAGCACTTGAAGGCAAAGAATTGGGGCGTTCTGCTGGTTCAGCTAAAGGCAAGCCAAAGATAGAAGTCTATGACAAGGATCGGAAGAAGGGGGCTGGGTTGATAACTCCTGCTAAGGTCTGTGCATCTGAATTCATCAGTTATTACGTTTAGTGTTTTTAGTCCTTTAAGTGGTTAGTGATACAATTTTTTCTATACAGACCTACAACCCTGCAGCAGATTCACTTATTGGGCAAATAACAAACTCCACTGCTCTAGAGGAGCAAGACACGGTCCCAAAGAAGAAGAAAAAGACTGAGGCCAAACCTGCTCTGGCAGAGGAAGCAGTGGATGTGCCTGCCCATGAAGAGAAGAAAGAGAAGAAGAAAAAGCAAAAGAAAGCTGATCAGGAGGCAGTTTTACCAACAAATGAAAATGAACCCGAAGAAGAGCCTGCGCCAAAGGAAAAGGAAAAGAAGAAAAAAAAGAAACGTCAGGCTGAGGATGATGGGGAGAATGTTGAAGTAGAAGAAAAGAAACAGAAGAAGAGAAAGCATGCAGAAGAGGAAGAACCTGAGGTGCAGACCAAGAAAGAGAAAAAGAAGAAGAAGAAGAAAAGTGAGGATTGAGGTGGGGAAATCAATAAAGTTTGTGGTGATTGGCTGCCTAACAAGTTTTGGGTAATATAGGGTTTTAGACACTTGTGCTTGTAAAATGCGGTATTTTTTGAGATGTTGATTATCTTGTAGTGTTCATTAAACCTAATTTAGATGTATTTTCAGCTTCTTTATGGATACAATTGCAAGGATATATCAACTTTTCTTTTTAATTTAAGTTCATTTTCTTATGGAAATGGTAACCAAACCCAGTTACTCTTCAAGCATTTACTCTACTTTTACTTCTAGTTAGCAACTAGTTATGAAGTATATTATTATTCAATGGGAATACCAGCGTGTTGAATGACTTTTCCCAAAGTTTAACAACACTTGAAACTTAGAAGTTGTGGGAGCTGTGCTGAGACTGATACAATGGATGCTAAGCATTGGATCTTGTTTGATAATTTTCATATCTTGTGATAAGATTTAGCATAATTCGCTTTGTTGTTACATGTGAGACAATAATGATGGTAATGCCTGTTACTCTCCTCTTGATGTCTTAATTATACTGTTTTTTTAACTTTTTCACATAATATCACGGGGATTGAAGTCAATGCTTGGGATTCTGTCCCTAACAAACAAATATCTAAAATTTGTCTCAGGGATCAGTTAGAAGGTGCTTTGCCTCATTGCCCATCGTTGCTGCTTGATGAATCCTCCAAGCTAGTTTTAGCCTGGAAGCAGTATTCTGTTTTCGAAGCAGAAAATGCCAATAGCTACGATACCCAAAGTCAAGAACGAGTTTCAAATACGGATATATATATTGTATTCCACACAAATATTTCAAGAAACATAAATAGTCCGTATTTGAGACAAAGCATGCAATTCCTATTTACATTTGCTCATTTGGTACCACGCAAAGCATCAATGGTTTCCCAGGCAGCATGAAAGCTGAAGGGATAATTCTGTGGGACATCAGGAAAAAAACAAACATGTTTTTTAACTTATATCTTTCTGTTTTTCAGGTTATTATGCGAGGAAACATCTTTAGTATGTACTAGAAGTTGTGATTATTTGAAGCTTTTGAACATGGTTAAAGAGTGATGAACAACAACTGAGAGATTCTACCGTGTCTATTTAAGATGAAATCTAATGGACAGAGGATATGGATTGGTACTTAAAAGTGATGCACCTTGTACTCTTCATTCTTCTTAAAATATTCTTTATTTAACATATAGATATGATGATATGACCTTCAAAAATCCTCCAACAGTGGTTTGCATTTAATGGCAAACTTATAATTATAATAACCCTTGGGCAGATTGTGTTGTTTCCTGCTTATCTCCATGAAAAAGAAAACAAAAAGCTTGTATAAATGGCGGAGGAAGTAGGTGAGGAACCTCCTTTTAATGGATACAGATAGTGACGTTGAAGTACCTATGCTACGATGTTTTAACTTGAATGCAAAATAGGCCGGTCCCTTAAATCAGGCTGATTTCATCTGCATCAGGTTGAGTCTGGGGATGATTCTTTTAGTTACAATCATACTATTTTTCGTAAATTATAAAAATAAATATTAATAGGAAAATTATATTTTAAATAATGAAATAAATTTTAAAATATTATTTTAAAAATAATGAAAGAATTTAGATCATTAAATTTGGTAAGGGTTACCAAAAAGCTGTCTCTATTTGGCTCAAAATTATACATATATTATATCCCACATCCCCATTCTTGTACCAACTTTTTATTATTAATTATATCACTAAATTAATATTAAAATAATAATATATTAATATGTTACTAATTTTTATATTTTAAATAAATTATATATAAATTTTACTTCTCTTATTAATTATATATCATAATAACAAAAGTAATCTAATGTATTATTTCATTTCAAATAAATATAATAAAACATTATTGATATAGGAAACAATAATTATAATTATTTATTTTAGTAGTGTTTTAAATGTAATATAACACCATTTTTATTATATTTTTTTATTATCAATGTTACTGCTATTCTCACTTAATTAAGCTTAAGGTCGATATTAAATCTCACTTAATTATCGTTACGAAAGAATCAATTTATTTCGAAAGCATTAGTATTATAAATATAGTCATAAGTACAGATATATGTTCGAGAAATTATAACATAGAATTAAACTAATATAAAGCATAATAGACAAAGAATCAAACTAAACTAAAAAGAATCAGATAGAATTTATATAAGATATACGCACATGATGAAACTAGAGGCCCACGTATCACAAGTGCGTATGGTATTACTTGATGGGTTTTGTTTTCATCACCCAAAAATGTTCGGTTTTCATTGTTATTTGATGTGTATGATTTTTATTATTTTATGCTGATTCTTATATTATTATTATATGATATTTAATAATACTTATTATTTGATATTAATAAGATTTTTTTCTTCTGAAGTTGAATGAAGGAACAAAAGTGATAGTATAATTAATTGCATTAAAAATTAAGTAATTTGAAAAACAAAAATCTTTGTTGATGATGAAGATGATTGATTGAAAACATTAAAATATTTTTGTAATATTATTAGTATTTTTTTAATATATTTTTATTGGAAGTTGAAATTTTTATTTTTATTTAATATATTACATTTTTATTTAAATTAATTTTAAAACTTTTTTTTAACTTAATTATGGTTTTTATTGATAATTTTTTTAGGTTTGATTAGATGGAAATGTTTTGACAATAAATTTAAAAGTTAATAGGTTTTAACAACTATGTAATATTGTTGTAATTAGAGTAGAGTTGCTTACGGACTGGGTTAGGTCGGGTTTAATTAAATTTTGGGCCCGTTTATTAGGTTCGGATTTGGAAAATGGGTCTAAAATATAATACATCACAAATACTAAAAACATTAAAATAAATGTTTCCGAACAAACTGAAAATAAATTTTAAAAAATATGTATACTTAAATAACACTATGATATGTGCAATTTAACAAGCAAATACCTTTAAAATAGTAACAAAATTAAAAATAAAACAAAAGTTATACAATAACAACAAAATAGTAGCAGTATAATAGTAAACTGGTAGTAAAATAGTGAAAAAGAAGAAGAAGAAGAAAATAGCAAAATAACAGTAAAAAAAGCAAAAAAAAACCTGCAATTTTTATTTTACATATTTGGGCTGGGCCCAAGCTGAAAAAGTCTTACCCGAGGCTTGACCTGTTTTCTAAACAGGTATTATTTTTTACCCAAACTCATTTTTCAGGCCTATATTTTTATCCAAACCATCTCACTTTTCGTACAGGCCTTCGGGTCGGGCCGGGTCACCCGACCCATGAGTAGGTCTAAATTAGAGGTGTTCTAGAATGGATGGGCCATCATGCTTTAAATTAAGCTTGAATTGATATTTTGTCAACTTGACTCGATCCAATCCGTTTTATTGTTTAGAAATAATAAAAATATATAAAAACTTTTATACTAATATTTATATAATTCAATTTAAATAAACAATATTTTTTTTTATTCTTTAATCAGTATAACGAGCCATTTAAATGAACTAAACTCGAACTTAAAATATTTTTATAACTAGTTTTCGACCCACCTTATAAACCCCTTCTACTCATAAATTATATCCTTCTATAAATTTATCTTAACATAACATAGGAACTAGTTATTATCCAAAGCTATAAGTGACTTTAAGTTTATATTATTTATGTAGAAAATAAGAAATAAAAAGAGAGATTAATAGCACTTGCATAAAGCACATTTTAGCTTTGTAATGGAGGAAAATAAAGTAAAAGTGTAATTACAATCCAATCCTTCTTTATATTACATAATATTACAACAAAAAGTATTATATACAAAAGAAAAAGAGTTTTGTCTCTCTCTCCTCTCCTACTTCTCTCTTCTCTCTTCATTTATTTCCTTTTCTTTTAACGAAATGAATGATTTCACATAAATAAAATTTAATTTCTTTTTAAAATTTAGGACTTGCCTTAAAAGTATAGGTCACTACTTCATATATATATTGCTTGTAAAATAAATAAAAATAATAAATGTTGGCATCGACTTATATAAACAATAAAAGAGAAAATTAAGAACACAAATTTTATGAGGAAAACTCTTTCGAAGAGGATAAAAATCACGGGAAAAAGAGACTTCGACTTTTCACTAAATAAGCAAACAAACGAGAGTACAATATGGAAAAAATAAACTTAAATATACTAAACGTACAAACCCAAATCCTGAAAATAAAACATAACTCTCATACAATTCTCTCTCAAAAGGGGTACAAAATTCTCTTCATAGTTAGCATGAAAACTCTCACCAAAGCTCATATACGACTACATCTTGTCGCCCTAAAAAAAATTTCTGTAGTACTACATCTTTAATTGCCTTATCGAAACAGAGATACAAGGTCCCTTTAAATAAACTGAGTTTAAAGGGCTAAAACGACTAAAATAACCTTGAAGTCAAGGGCAAAGCCAGAACAATTTTTTTAAGGGGGTCGAATGAAATTTTAATTTTTTATAGTTTATATCTTTACAAATTTTAAAGGATTAAATCGAATTGTTATAATTTTAGGGGGTCAAAGTGTTATCTTTACTAACTTAAAATTTTTTAAAAATATTAGAGGGCTTAAATAGAAATTTACCATTTTAGGAGGGGCTAGGGCCCATGCCAGTCCTCCCTGATTCGCCTTTGCCTGAAGTAATCAGAGTTCGACTGGAAGAAGTCCTGCTTGGCTGTCAAAACGCGACTGTATTATTTGAGGAATATGTTGTATCATCATGACGTCTCATGCATGTTCGTCACAACATCGCCCTCTCCATCAATTAGAGAACTCGTCACGATATCCTGACTTGTAACGGCATGCCTATTTCGCCTCTGTCTTTATTAAGTGCTTACAAACTGTCTGATAAATACGAGATGCACCCTAAAATAAAAAATAGGTGTTGGAGAATTTGATAGTACTTTTATTTCATATATTTTGATAAAAAAAATAAAGTAATAATATTAGGAATTAAAAATAGAAGCTTTATTGAGTACATGAATTATACTAGGATCTTTCTCTCTTTTAAAAGCAACCTTGGTGGATTATCTTTTTCTAGATGTTAATAGCTTTAATACATAAAATATTATATATATATATATATATATTGCACCTTAGCATTGCAAATGTGAGACAAAATTAAGGACGAAATTGATAAGAAAGAAAGTAAGAAAAAGAAAAAAGAAGACATTTGTTCAAAGATTGGATTATTCCATTCGGTTAGATAGATTCAACGTACGGGTTGAATTATTATTTAATAATAAAAAAATTCGAGTTTGGGTAATAAATTTGAAAAATGTTACAAATAAAACTTACTTTTCCGAATTTTTTAAAATTTAAAAATATTTATAGCTAACACATATTCAAATATAAATACAACCAAATCAAGTCTTAACGGATAAAAACTCTAAAATTTAAATGATTAGATTGAAATTTTTAAATAAATAAATAAAAAAGAGCACAAGGATTAAATTTTAAATTTTATCAAACCACGGGGACTGAGAACATATTTTAACGTAAATAAAATTAACCAAGACTTGAAGGATAAAGAAAACAGAAAATTACTTGGGTGAAACTCAAACATTGACAGCAAATCCAACCCAACACAATAATAAACAACTTTCATTTGATGTCAAGTAACCAAACCACTAAACATGTCTGGTCTCCCTTTTAAAAATAATTGCTGATTTCACCTTACCTCCGTTTTCAACTTATCCTCCCTTATTTAATGCAATTCCAATTAAAATACTCCCAAATACTTCAACAATACTCTACTCTTTTTTATCATTAATAAAATACTCATCCATAAATAATTACCCACACCATTATTATTTTTAAAATTATATATATATTGGTAACTTATACTTAATTAGCATTCAATTTACCATTGAGTCTTAACTCGATTGACATGAGGATTGTTATCAGTGCATGAGGAGATGAGGTCAGGTGCGCTCCTATTTATATTTTATAGGTTGGAAAAATGTTATGCTTAATTTTAAATATTATGTCAAAAAGAATAGATATTTAATAATTTTATTCTTCTCTTAAATTTTTGTTTGGAATTTCACTTTTATTATAATAAATACTTTAATTATACAAAAAAATAGAATTAAAATTACTTTTTTCTCAAGAATAAATTTAAATAATAAAAGTCGAAAATTAAAATTTTAACCAAAAAATAAAATATAATTGAAGGGAAAGAAGAGCAAAAAACAATAATTAGATCTACGCTTACTCTCAATTTTTGTTTATTTGGTATAAAATAAAAGAAAAGTCCAAAACAGCAGAAAACGAAGAGAGCAAAAAACCATTTTACCAATAGAAAACATGAAAGAAATGAAAGAAATCTCTGTTCTGTTTCAGATTCAACCAAAGTAAGTATCAAATGTTCTTCTCTCTTTGCATAACAACACCAAGAAATAGCCTTCTTCTGACTCTCCCACTTTCTCTCTTTGGTGCACTTTCAGATCATTTTCGATTTGACTTCCATAACTTCCTTCTTTAAAACCTCTCAAATTCCCACCCTTTTTACTCCACCCCAAGGTTTTTTTCTTTTTCATTTTTAGCTGAATCTTGAACTTCTCAAATCTAGCAGTCAAACGGTAGGGTTTTATTATTATTATTATTATTGCTCAGTTGAATTGTAGCTGCTATTAATAGCTTAGATTGTTAGTTTTATTTGGGTTTTATTTTAATTTTTATTTTTTGCAGATTTATCAGCTTGATTACTCTTTTTTGAAGTTGTTTGATTTGTGGGTGGTTAATTGTTCATTAGAGGAAGACCCAGATTGGAATATGTTGGGAAATGAGGTTTAGATTTAAGAAATGGGGTGTGTTTTCGGAAGAGAGGTATCTTCTGGGATTGTTTCAGAGTCTAGAGAGAGTAGGAATGCTAGCTTTGAATCTAATAGGAAAGTAGAGCATGTTACGGTTGCGAAGACTGATGCTAGTGTTGTAGGGGTTGAAAATGAGGGTACCCAAAAGGAGGAAAAATCTGATGGGGAAAGGAAACAAAAGGGGGAAAGAAGAAGGTCAAATCCAAACCCCAGGTTGAGTAACCTACCCAAGCATTCGCGTGGAGAGCAGGTGGCAGCTGGATGGCCTTCGTGGCTGTCGGATGCCTGTGGCGAGGCACTTAATGGGTGGATTCCACGGAAGGCTGATACATTTGAGAAGATTGATAAGGTAGCCAGTTTTTGTTTTTGTTCAATATTTTGTGTTTATTTATCCTTGTTTAGTAATGATGTTGCAAAATTCAGTTTGTTTTGAAATAATAGTGAATATAACTTGTTGTTCTATTTTAGATTTGTAGTTTTGTTCTTTGTTTAATCTATGACATATTGAAACTTTTACCTTTTGTTACATTATCTCAAATGCAGTTTAATTGTCGGTCTTGTTCTTCATTATTGGATACTTTTGAAGTTGGTATGTTGATTCGGATACTTACCATTCCTTGTTGATGGTAGATTGGCTCAGGAACATATAGCAATGTGTACAAAGCTAAAGATATGGTAACAGGAAAAATTGTTGCTCTAAAGAAGGTCCGGTTTGATAATCTTGAACCTGAGAGTGTAAAATTCATGGCTAGAGAGATTCTCATATTGCGGAGGTTGGATCATCCCAATGTTGTAAAATTGGAAGGCTTAGTTACTTCGAGGATGTCTTGTAGTTTGTATTTGGTATTCCAGTACATGGAGCATGATTTGGCTGGGCTTGCGGCAAGCCCAATAGTAAAGTTTTCAGAACCACAGGTAAGCTCCAACTTGTGATTTATTATAGTAAAATCCATGGTTTACATGCTTGGTTAGGTAGGTAGTGACTCAAGAAATATGGTTATAATGTATGTTATAGGTTAAATGCTACATGCATCAACTACTCTCTGGTCTTGAGCACTGTCACAACCGCGGAGTGCTTCATCGTGATATTAAGGGCTCAAATCTTCTTATTGATGATGGGGGAGTACTCAAGATTGCTGATTTTGGGTTAGCGACATTCTTTGACCCAAACCGCAAGCATCCAATGACTAGCCGGGTGGTTACTCTTTGGTATCGAGCCCCTGAGCTTCTTCTTGGAGCTACAGATTATGGTGTTGGTGTGGACCTCTGGAGTGCTGGATGCATTTTAGCTGAGCTCTTGGCTGGCAAGCCCATTATGCCTGGTCGAACGGAGGTATATTCTGCTTAATTTGCTGTTTATTCATTTTAACATTCTTTAGATTATGTCCACATGACTGCAAGATTATAGGGGGAGGATGTTTGGGCATCACTAACTTTTTTAAATTTGCTACTTTATTGCAACCAAGAAATTACAGTATCAAATGTTGAACGTGAATAGGTGATTCGACGTAGTTGTACTACCACTTATTATTACTAACTATATGTATATTATTTATGCTTGATTAGGTAGAGCAACTACATAAAATATACAAGCTATGTGGTTCACCATCAGATGAATACTGGAAAAAATCGAAGTTGCCAAATGCAACCTTATTTAAGCCTCGAGAGCCATATAAAAGATGCATAAAAGAGACATTTAAAGATTTTCCAGCATCATCGCTGCCCCTCATTGACACTCTTCTTGCAATTGATCCAGCGGAACGTCTGACTGCCACTTCTGCACTGCGAAGTGAAGTGAGTTGTTTGATTTCTGTGAACACTCTGGTTCTACCTTCTGTTGGTATCTTTTAACTTTTATATCTAAAGATTGGTTTGTTATGAAGATAACCATTTCTAGAAGTGTTCCTTTTTCTTTAACACCGTTTTATTGTTCTTGTGCAGTTCTTTATGACAGAACCTTATGCTTGTGAACCTTCCAGCCTCCCCAAATACCCACCCAGCAAAGAGATGGATGCAAAACGACGAGACGATGAAGCTCGAAGGTCAATTCTTTTGCTTTTGCTTTCTGTTGACTTGAATCATTGGCTCTTCTACAAAACTGTGCTGGCTGATTAATGTTGTTTGTTTCAATTTGATGGATTTATGGTATATTGACTTCTATGCATATGCATAAGAATGATATGGACCCTTAAGCACCTTCCCTTTTGGAAACCCCTTACCCATATACTTTCGGAAATGGAGAGAGGCGTACAAACTAATGCAGTTTGCTTGAAAAGATATTCAGGTTTTATGGATGTTGTTTGCTTATTCTGGAACGTGTTAAAGATTCTTCCCTACATGTAGATGGTCAAGCTTGTCAGAACCCTAGGAATTCCTAAATTTTCTGGTAGGGGTAGATACTCTAGTGTTGTTAACCATGTGCAATAATATTTGGATTGTTCAATGTGGAGCTACTGCCATGTGTTCAAAGTTGAGTCATCATTCTGCATTTTTCATTGGTTCCATTTGAGTTTGACTACACTCTAAATGTGCGTTTGAAAGCACCATGGCATGTGCCTGTCCATTATATTTCCACTAATTTTCTATGAACCCTTTCTCTTTCTGGTGTAACTGTGCAGGCTCAGAGCTGCTAATAAAGCTCAGGGTGATGGTGCAAGAAAGACAAGGACACGTGATCGTGCAAGGGCAATTCCTGCTCCAGAAGCCAATGCTGAGCTTCAGTCTAATCTTGATGTATGTGTGATAATTTACTTTTGTTAGCAACAACTATCGTGTTGGCTTAGATGCATTTGGTTGCATATCTACATTGGGAAAAAAAAATCCCTAAAGATAGATGACTAGGATTTGATAGCAGAAGTTGTTGCAGGTTCTATTGGTAGATAGGAAGTTAAATACACAATGAATGCACAATTACTTATGGAGATTTGGCATTGCAAGTTTGTATTTCATTATTCGTAGCTATGCTGCTCGGACTCCTCTGTTTTCTTGAAGTTCCCATGTTTGCTACCTGTATTCGGTTCATATCTGAATATGGGTTTGCGGATATGACCCTCCCATTACAAAAACTAAGAAAATTTTGAACATATCTGTGAAAGACACATGCTTGTGCTTGGCACTCACACTAGAGTTCGAGTAACATAGTTTCCTAGTAAGATCTTGTCCCATTTCAATTGGGCTTAAATTTTAGTCTAATATATTAATGCAGCTATGTCTAGTTGCTTGCCCCTTTTGTAACATCTACTTTAGAGTATTTGCAAATATTAATTCATATAGTAAGATGTCTACTCCAAGAGGTTCTAGGTTTAGCAGCAGTTGGCATTTGGTTCCCTTTTTAAGTCTTATGGCATCTTTAACTAATTTGAGGTTTCCTTGTGAAGCAGAGAAGGCGCTTAATAACCCATGCGAATGCAAAGAGCAAAAGCGAAAAGTTTCCTCCACCACACCAGGATGGAGCACTCGGCTTTCCTTTAGGAGCATCACAGCACATTGATCCTTCATTTATTCCTCCAGATGTCCCCTTCAGCTCTACATCATTTACTTATTCAAAAGAGCCGATTCAAACTTGGTCTGGTCCATTGGTAGACTCTACTAGCATGGGTGCTCCAAGGCGAAAGAAGCATGTTGCAGGCGATTCACGTGAACCACCTAAACCTCCTACAGGATCCGAAAAGGACAAAAGTGGCGACTCCCGTGTTAAAGGGAAGAAAAGCATACTTTAAACTCTCAGTGCATACGTAAGAAAGTGATTTATGAAAGCGGTTGAATGCATTTGCTGATATCGTTTTCATGGAGTCTTACACTGCTACTTAATGCAAGTATATTTAATAGGTTCTTGTTTGTTTTTTGTCACAGAAGCATGTATTGTTTTGTTAAAGGGTTGAAATCAATTTTTCTATATATTTTTTTGTTACCTTTACTTTTTTATTCTTTTTAGCCCCCAAAGAATCTCTCTAATTTGTTGGACCCTTGAGTATAAGTTTCCACTGTTATGTATATCTTTATTTCTCAGTTCTTAAAAGTTGTGTTTCAAACTGTACACTGTTTAGATTAATGGAGACCGGAGAACATAAGAAGGAAAGAAAAAAAACCTCTAATAGATGCTTCCAAGTCCATTTCTTCTTTAGCCGATATTTATGTTTAAAGTTAATTGTTCCCTTTTAGTATATTGGTGTTTATTTCATCCCATAGGTGATTGTTGTCGTGTTCATTCAAACCAGTGAAGAATGATGTTACATTCATTTTGTTGGTGCAAAAAGATTTTTTGAGATTTTCTCATGTTTTTTACAGATATTTTTTCAATGCTTACTACTCATGTCATTGGTGAATGAATGCTTTAGAATTGCAGATACATATTTGCCTGTGTAACATCCACATCCCCACCCAAACCATATTTATTGGCAATGGGCACTACCAGCCATGGACAGATAGCTCATGTCTGGTACGCTTCATATAAAGGAGCGATGCTATATATTATTCATTTTACCATGTGTTAGTATGTAAGTGTTATGTATTAATGTACCATTCTACTTTTAATATTTTTTTCCTACTTTTATCATACATTTTATTTTTTTTCTTATGTATATATTTATTTCATCAAATTAAAAAAATAAGGGGAATTATGGTGAAAGTAGCCCCCAATATTAGTAGATTTTTTAAAATAAAAGAAAGCAATATGAAAAACATCAATCTGTTGAAAGCAATTTCCAAAATCATATTTAAAATTAAAAGAAAAAAAAACCAAGACAAAAGTTATAAACTTTAAAAAACTTGTTAGAAATTACAAAGCTAAGCTAACTATACAAATAAAACAAGAACAATGAACTCAGAAACTCGAGTATCTAACTAATAATTTGAAATAAAAAACAATTACCTCGCCTCAACAATTTTTAGATTGAAGAAAACAAAGGCAATCTCTTAGTGTTTTTTTTATTCAAACCACTTCTAATAAGCGGTAACGGAACACTCAACTTTATTAAAGTTCATTACAACGTGAAATAGAATAGAAATCGCAGACTCATGAAAAATTAAAAAGCAATATGGAAAAAAAGACAATAAAATCAAATTTTGTTAATGTAATTCAAACACAACAGTCTTACAATCTACGAAGTCTCACTTAGAATATAATCTTATTCAATCAACCAATTGATACATGTCTTTCATCGGCTAAATACTAACAACTCCCTTACAAGTAGACTTCATGCGGTCCCAATAGAGAACAATAAATCAACTAACATAACATACAAGAATTCTCATTACTAAAGTGCATATGAAAATCTCAACACAAAAATGCAAATAAAAACTAGAGATAAGTACTTGAACAAGAATGATTCAATCTTCTAGCATACCAAATCGCACACCACACCAAATGAATGAGCCTTCCATGTATAAAGTCAATCCGCAAGATAAAATGAACTTGATAAGCCTTCTGAATTGGAGCTTCAAATTCAAGAGTATCTAGTAAAGGTAAAGCATTGATCCTTATCCATAAAACTACTCATGATCAACAGTCCATTCATTTAAGGAGATAATGAAAGAGGTAAAGTTCTCCATATCCAAATAACCATTCCAGTGGCCTACAATATTGTTTTGTCAAAGATGCTATAAGAACCTTTCAGCCCAAGAAACTGAAAGCACCACCTGTTTCAAACAACACTTGGAATAGAGAGATAATACCTTCGAACAGAACATGAATCAGACAAAAATCTCAACAATAAGTGTTGAGTGAAGATAAAAGTAAATTAAAAATTAAAAAAAAAATCACATGGCATTATTATAGAATGAGCTTGAAGCCGGCCAAATGGCTTAGGAATAGAGCTGATCATGGGTCAGCTCGAATGGTCGCACGAAAAGTGTAAAAATTTGAGTAAAAATATAAACTCAAAAATTAAGTTTAAACTGAAAAATAAAACCTAATTTTTAAATGGACCGGATTTTGTGTAAGTTTTTTTAGCTAGACTTGACCCAACCCGAGTTTGTAAAAAAAATTGGTGCTATTTTGTCACTATTTTATTATTACTTTGCTGTCATTTTGATATTATATTACTATTATATTGCTACTATTTGGTTGATATTATTTGGATATTCCAGAATGACCTTCACCTTTGGAAATATCAACATTCTCCCCACTGCTATCTTCTCCAGTCTTAGGAACAAAAACACAACTTCATATTCTCCGTATTTTCCCCTCATTCTCATCCACTTCTCTACCGCCTTGGACCGTAAATGAATTAAATTAAAATTTGGGTGCAAATCGTTTTGATAGAAATAAATAGTTACCTGATGGGGAGGAGCGTAGTCGTGCTGGTACGCGATCTCGTTGCATAGGATTCTGATGATGTTGGCTGTGAAAGGCGATTTGTGGGTTTGGGGGTTAAATTGGAGTAGTGAAGATGCAGATGCGATTCGTGATTGGCTGCCATTAGTTAGGGTTTTCGAAGCAGCAGAGACAAATGCTCTCTGAGCTGTTCGAATGAAGCGAGCTACTTTTATTTTGACTGTTGGGACTTTGTTGGTGACTTCAGTTTCCCGAATCGATGAAATGGGGTTTTAGCTTTTTAAGATTAGGAACAGCAAAGTTAAATTTTGGGGAAAAAATAGTAGTAATAAATGGAGAACAAATTTATTATATGTTGAATTTCTTTTTAATCTTTACCAAATTCCAAACCCTTAAATTTGAAGCTCTGAGTTGAAACACCAAATTCAGTGCACACTTGAGGTGGAAATGATGAACACCCTAACCCTGGGATTATTCCTATAAACTACTTTATTATCAGGTATCCTAAAACTTATTTCAAATATAAAATAAGGAATACTTATGACTCCATCAAACAACTCCAGCAGGTGCTCATTATTTTAGTGTGCTAGGCTTCAACTCTCCTAGTGTTTGCTGGTTTTTTAATGAATAATTCAAGGCCCATTTATGTCAAACATGCCAACCAATACACTTTTTTTTCTGTTCTTTTTGTTACACAAGCTGTTCTAATAGATTATGGAACACTAGAAACTCCAATAGTTAGCACATTTGGCGAAAATTTGAAATGAAATTGGTATTGATAGAAATAGAAGATATCCGGAATTGGATGAGATTGATCAGCGGCACAGCGGGACGGAAACGGTTGAAGGCTGGAGAGGAGAAGGCGACGACACGGGAAGAAGCACCTTGACCGAAATGACGATAGTGTTTTGATGGAAGAACAAGTGGGACGACGCAACCGTAATGGGTGCCGGCGACAGAGAAAACGGGAGACAGATTGGCCGCCGGAGTAGAGACGGCTGTCTACAGACAATGGCGCTAGACATGTAGAGGTGGTACCGGTGACGACACGGTTTTTTCGTGAAAATAGGAACTGATTTGGGATTTGGGAATAAGGGTAAAGAGTATGATGGTTTTACAAATTTCACACGCATAGATGTTTGTGGGAAGTGATTCGTTAAAACCTCAGTTAAAATTAAATCAATCGATTAAATTAATCTAATTCAATTAACAGGTCAAATTTCAGTTAATAGTATTTTGATATTTTAATTATTGATTAATTTGGTTAGAAATTGAGAACTTAACTTAAATTTTTGGTTAACTTTAAGATAAATAAATATTATCGAAGTGACTTTTTTATAAGTTTTATACTTATTTTAATTAAAAGATAAAAATATATAAATTTCGATTATTCGATTGAACTAATCAAAATATTTTAATTTAATTAATTTTTTTAAAAAAATTCAAT
This sequence comes from Gossypium hirsutum, assembly GCF_007990345.1. Classification (NCBI taxonomy): domain Eukaryota; kingdom Viridiplantae; phylum Streptophyta; class Magnoliopsida; order Malvales; family Malvaceae; genus Gossypium; species Gossypium hirsutum. Next base: position 59,706,179 of record NC_053447.1, read on the forward strand.
TTAATTAACAATTAAATAATTAAATAACTCGATTAATAATAATTTAATTTGATTAATTACCCAATTTACCTTTTAATTCTACATCCGTATCAGGTGTCAGTAAAAATACAATTCACATCCTCGACAAGAGTGAGTTGTGTTGCATCAACTAGTCAAAGCTTAGACTGTAATTTTATAAAGTAAATCGTCATTTTTTCCACTCTCGAGACTTGGGTCTAGTGTGGATGATACATGCCCATTTACTTCATGGTTACCTAATATCGTGTCAAAATTGGTCAAATGAGGAAAATCGATTGCTCTTCTTGGGGAACAAGATCAAATGCCAAAAAACAAGTTTTAAGTTTTCGAGAAAGTTAGGTCTAAGAATGGCAGTTGGAGAAATATGGCACACATAATCTGATTTGGTAGATACATCCTTGTTTACGGCTAACTAACTATAAAAACCCCTACTACCCACCATCACTGCCAACAATTCGTGACACCAGTTTCAAGCTTTCTTATTACCTTCCCTCCATTCTTCTGTAAGTTCATTAGTTGTTGCTTGGGAGAAAATGGGACCAGGTGGGCCAGGAGGGCCACCGGGGCCAGGTGGACCAGGGGGGCCTCCAGGGCCAGGAGGACCAGGAGGGCCTCCAGGATGGGGCGGTCCTGCACCCGGACCAGGAGGGCCACCGGGATGGGGCGGTCCTCCACCCGGACCAGGAGGGCCACCGGGGTGGGGCGGTCCTCCACCCGGACCAGGGGGACCACCGGGGTGGGGCGGCCCTCCGGTCGGACCAGGGTTTTTTGGTGGCTTCTGTGATGTAATTGGTGCTTGGTAAGTGAATTAGGGCTTTGTATCTGAATTATGAATGAAAATTGTTTCAAGTCGTTTAACTGGTATTTTGGTTAGTTGTTCTGAGTGTCAAAAAGCTCATATTTTACTACATTGTTGTAAAGCTTTCTAATTTGAGATGAGTGTTGCATATGCATATGAATATGAAAATGAATATACTGTGTTTTTTTTTTTTTGGGAAATCGTATTCACATATTTTTGGTATTTATATCCAAATGGGGCATCTGTTTGAATGCTGAAAGGTTTTGTGTTTATTTTTGCAGTGTCAACTTCCTGTGCTGCTGCTGGCTGTTTCGAGACTGTTTTGGTGGTCCAATGGGTCCTCCTGGGCCACCTGGACCTCCACCACCATAGTTAGATGCTTTCTTGCTCCTTCATAAATAGACCTCCTATCTGGGTTTAAACTTAGCTATCTAATTACAATATTTATGTAAGAATTGTTTGCTTTTTAGTAGTAGAAATTAATATGAATGAAATCTGTTAGAGCGCTTATTTTTCTGTCTCCTCTTTAGAGCGATTCCTTTATAAGGCACTGTCCATTGATGTGACGTGTTAAACATAAGTAAATTACATGATAAATACTCTAGCAAAGGGCTTGCCAAATTATGGGTGAGCTATTGGGGAGCTAACCAGCCTCGCCAACTAGGACGAGTGGGGAGCACACGTGTGGGGCAAACATGACTTACGTAGCGTGTTGTGTATTATTTGTATAACAAAATCATTCTCAATAAATTGATCTTTAAATCTTGGTTTTCTTGTATGAGTTTAATTTTTATCACATCAGTAAAAAATGTTGTATTTAATGGCTGAACTATAAACTGTGTTAATATTCATTCCTAATAAACAAAACCTAGATGAAAAATAATTGCAATATGTTGGAACCTTGATTATAAGTTATGTATATTTTTATTTCTCAGTTGTTAAAGCTCTCTGTGTTTCAAACTGTACACTGTTTAGTTTAATGGAGACTAGACAACATATGAATGGGGGGAAACAAATGCAAAAATTTCAGATACACATTTTTAACCTTTTTCCTACCCAAAACTATTTTTATTTGCAGTGGACACCAGGCTACTTGGGGTGTTTGTTAGATAGTCGAGTTTTACTCGAAAAATATTCGAATTCGATTATATTGACCAGAGTTCAAGCAATAAAATCAGAATTCAAGTATCATAATACTTAATTTGGACGGTTTACAAGCTTAATTAGACTTTTCATTCTAATATTTTTTATTATGAATAAGCTCGAGTTTGGATATGACCAATTTTAACTGAGCTCGAGTATGAAAATTGATAAATAAACTCAAGTTTAAATATTGAATCTCAAATTTTGAGTTCGACTCGAGTTTGAGCTTGATACTATTTAAGTTTGGCTTGACTCAATTACGCCTCTTCTATTCGAGCATCATTGTTGATCAAGTTGATTTAACCAATCATGTGAATTGACTAATGTAATTGGAGTAATAAACTTTTAATATACTATGCAAGTGATTAATTATATATATATATATATAACATTGATAATTTCTCATGTCCTTTATTAAAAGCTAAAAGCTAAGTATGTAAGAACAAATGTAGCAAATAAACATTATTTTAAAGTAAGTAAGAAAGAAAACATGTTGAATAATGAAAACAAATAAAATAATAAAGTAAATTCATTTATTTTTATCTCTAATAGAATAAAATTCTTTAATCATGATCCCCGAAAAAGCCTTCTATTTCTAGATGTGTTAGTATCATCCAAACCATTAGAGTTATCATTTTTGTATGCTAAATTTGATTCAGTGTCAATTTTATCATAAATTAGATTCATATCCGCATTATCTCCTTCCGGTTTAATAGAATCTTGATAGAGTTTAATAAAATGTTTAGGTGTATATCAAGTATGTGACCAATGATATTTATACCATATTAATCACATAAGTTATTTATTATGACTATTATTTTTATGGTTATTATTATGCCATTGACAATTTTAAAATCTTGCAAACTTAGGTGCATCCAATTATAATGAGCTTTAGATAGAATTATTGTCTTTTGCGATGATATTTATTGTCACATCTACTCTTTTTTATAGAATCTCTAGAACTAACCCATAACTCCTCCCAAACTTTTAAATAAGAGGATAATGCGCTTCACTGCACTCGGATCCATGTCCTCCTACACTGACAACAATATTAATATCAATCGAGTTAAAACTCAATCCACTTCAATTGCCTTTTAAATTATACAAATTAAGACGAAGCAATTCAACATAGAGGAAGCATGCGTGGTATATTCAAAGGGGAAGCAGAAACATCAATCCGAGGCGATCGATACTGCTTAAGTGATACCTATAAATTAAAAAACTATTTTATATTAAAAAGTATTTTTATAAAAATATAAGTGGTAAAAATTCTTTTATATTGTGTTCAAATCTTAAATAATATTTTTTAATTGTCTTAATTAAATATGTAAAAATATAAAAAGATAAAAATACTTTTAACTCGTGGTATTAATTCAATTAATTATTTTATATATAATGTACATATATTTAATTAGTATATTTTTTTTCATATCTATACAACCATAATTGAAAAGAAACACGTGGCATGCCCGATAATCTAAAAATATTAAAGATTGGTAGGTGGCTTGGCTTCCTACTTATTTTAGATTTGCGTCTGTTTTTTTTTTACATCATATTCATAAGGGTTAATGGCACCATTGCCCCCTGTACTTTGGGGTTTGTTCTTTCAAAATATCCAATTAACCCTCTGTACTTTACTTCCGTTAGCTAAAGTGGTCTCTGACCCAAACGGCGTTACCTTTTTTATCATGCGGCGCTTATACTTTACTTCCGTTAGCTAAAGCTGTTGACTTGAAGGTTGACTGTTAGAGACCCTTATGAGCAATTAAATCATTTTTCATTTAGAAAATTAAAATAAACGAAGGGGCCAACGATGCCAAATTTAAATGAAAACATAAGATTTTTTATAGCAAAAAAAATTTTCCTTGTAGGTTACTTTTTTTATCATTTTGTTTTCATTTTTTTTCTACTCTTTCTCTCTTCTCTTCTAGCCGCGGTCATCATTGTGTCTAATCATCGGTCGGTCAGATTAAAAAAGAGAGAAGAGAGTAAATCTGAGCATAGTACAAGTATCAAATTATATAAAAATTAAATTTTAAATTTGAGCATAGTATAAGTACCAAAAGTAATTGCTAATATCATCAAATCAAAACGAAAAACAAATTGGAATTAAAAAAATTTATGATGTCAATGTTTCATATTTTCAATCCCAAATAATCCCATTCCCCTCTCCCAATTATAAAAAAAAATTCATATTTTGCCTTAAAAATTGCATTATGATGGCAAAGAGCAATATGTTCACCTTGTTACAAAAATTGAATATAAAAGCTAGGATCTGTGTGTTCAAGATTAAATTAAACTAAAAATGAATCTTACTAAAATGCAAATCAATTATTAAGAATGAGGACTAAACAAGAATTATACCAATTCAACAAACAGAGATAGACGAACCGACCGAGGTGCTAGAGTAACCATTTTAAGAAAAGGAAGGGAGTTAAGATGAAGTATTGCCTATTCATATGTTTACTCACCATACATAAAACATTATTTTGATTTTAGGGTTTAATACCTCCTAATTTTATTCATTGACTCTATCTAATAATCTCATTATAAATTCTGATCATATTTGTTCTTTTTGACACAATGCCTAAAACTATTCATAGCCCCTCCTCAATGGGGGCGTTGGCAAGGGCTTCGACTCTCCTAAAAGGGAATTTTTAAAATTTTAAATTCGTAAAGGTAAAACTATACTTTGACCCCTCTAAAAAATGAAAAAAAGAAACTGATATTTCGACCCAACTAAAAAAATTTTCTGGCTTCACCCATTGCTCCTCAACCCATAGATAGGAGGATAATATGTTTCAACGCACTCAAACCATGTTCTCTTACATTGATAACAATGTCCATACTAATTGAACTAAGACTCAATCGACAAAGCATATACTAATTGAAGGTGTGTCGGTTGGCATAGATGGTGCCAAAACAGGAGAAAGTATGAGGAAAACCGATTGCCCTGGGAGACATTATAACTTTTATAAAAAACAGCTTTGTGACTATCAACCAGCTTTCGAGAGTGGTAGGTTTAATAAGAATGGTAGTTGCAGAATTAAATTAAGTTAAAGAAAATGTGGCTCATAGACAGATGGATCCTTCTCGTTTAAGTAAACCAAATTCATTCCTATAAAGCCACCTTCCATGATTGGTGACACAAGTTTCAAGCTTTTCTTCTCAGGTCTCCCTCCATTGTGAAGTGTAAGTTCACCAGTTGTTGCTAGGGAGAAATCAAAATGGGGCCAGGTGGACCAGGAGGACCTCCGGGATGGGGCGGTCCTCCTCCCGGACCGGGTTTTTCCGGTGGCATTTGTGACTTCATTGGTTCTTGGTAAGTTCATTAGGGGTTTGAAAGATTATATTTTGGTATTTATATCCAAATATGAAGGAAGCATAAGAAATTGTGTATATTTTTGCAGTTTGAGCTTTCTGTGTTGCTGCTGGCTGCTTGGAGACTGTTTTGGTGGTCCAATGGGTCCACCAGGGCCACCTGGACCACCTGGATTTGGACCTCCACCACCCTAGTTATATGTCTACCATCTTCATATTCCAACACAAAAATTGGAGGCTTTTCTAGCTTCTATCTGGGTTTCAACTTAGCTATCTAAAATACATATTTATGTAATAATTGTTTGCATTTTTAGTAGAATTTATGTTTATTGAAATTAATCTCAATAAATTGATCTTTCAATCTTTTTTCTTTGCTAATATCAACGTAATTTTATTTTATCATTTCAGTGATACAAACTGTTGAGATCTTTTGTCTATATATATATATATATAACTTGTTAATTTAATGGCTGAATTACAAATTCTCTTTATTTTCATTCCTATTAAACAAAACCTTGAGTTATAAGACTAAAATGAGGATTAATGATTAATATCATATGCACAGTTGGTGTATAAGTCTCATGTACCGTTAATAACAATTTTTTTTTTAAAATTTTGAGTTTCAAGTTTTAGGTTTTGAATTTCGGATTTTGAGTTTTGTGTCATGAATTTGATATTTTGTATTTATTTAAGTTTAATAAATATAAATTAATATTTATTTTTAAAAATAAAGTTATTTATATTAATGTTTAAACCCTTTAATAGTTTTTGTTTTACATAGGTAACGATGTATCATTTTATTATTAACTGATGGTACATGAGATCTATATGCCGACAGTGCATCAAATACTCTTCCCTTAAAATAATTAATGAACTTTTTATATGTTGATATATGAAAAATTGAGATAAAAAAGGGGAAAATAATTCATATCCTAATATATCCACAATCATGGTGGTCCTTGTAACTTTGAAATTTCCTAATGAATATTCTTGACATGGTGCTTTATAAAACATAAAAGAAAAATAAAAATATTTCTTTTCAATCAAGAAAATGGGGGAAAAGAATTACATACAAGCATTATTCATATATGATATGATATGATATGTTTTTGTTTATATGTACATTAGTTATTATCTTACATGCATGTTATATGTGTATTATTATATAAAAGAAAATTATATGAAAATTTTAAATTTTGGGATAGCTGTTTGAGTTTTAAAATATTTATTTTTTAATTATATTTAAAGTGGGTTTCGTTTTTTAAATTAATTTTTTTATTAATTGTTAGAGTTTGTGTGAGTCGAGTCTCGTTACTTGTTAAAGAAATAATTATAGTGGCAAAATAAGGGAGTCTGTGGCAATTTTTATACGGACCATGTCGCACAAGTAGAATTTTTCAACCTTCCTGTATTATTCAGTTTTCAACATTAATGAAGAAATAAATTATATTTATTTAAAAATTAATAAAATAAGTGTTTTGCATATACATTATTTGGAAAAAAAAACTTATCAAAAACAACAATGGTTGCCTGAATTATTTTAACATTGTAGTGTCTAAATTTTATATATTTATATAGCATTTTAATTTATTTAAGCATTATTTGGTTGAAATTAGATAATTTTCTAATATATAATTTTTTATTAATTAATTTTTTGCTTCAACTTTAAATAAATAAATTTATTTATTTTTGTAACTTATACTTATTATTAGTACAAACAAGCATTTAATAATATTTAAATTTTAGTGTTTTCAGAAAATTTACATGAAAATTAAAAGAATATTAATTTTTTTACAGTACTTTCTTAATTTTTATTGTACATAAAATTATGATCATAGTTTTGTCTCCCATTAAATCATTTTGTTTAATATATGTTTATATTTTTATTAAAATATTAATAAAAATGAAATATATTTTAATTAATACACATAATTATCTCGGGTAAAATAGTTTTTAATACTATTTAAAATTTAATATTTTCCCCGTAAAATTTACGCATATAATATATTCGCAATATTACAAATATATTATATTCCAAATAATTTGTATAAATAAAAAAACTCGTGCTTCACATGGGTAAAAAAAATTAGTTATTTTATATTTAATTTTACACATTCTTTTCATGTCCTTTTTATCTTTTAATTACTAAATGGATTAAATAAAATTCTTTTTTATTTTTAGAAAGACCAAAGTATAATTTTACCATCCTACCTTCTAATTTTACATTTTTAAAGGGACTAAAATGGTCGACGGAAGTGTTTCTTTGTTTTGAGAACTTTGACTCGATTGTTATCTATTTTACACTTTTTTTTGCTTATTTTTACTAAATAGAACCAATTAAATTTTATTTATTTGCTAAAGTAATTAGTAAAGTAAAGTAAAAAAAATTAGTTTTAATTTTAACTTTTATAATAAATTAATATTCAATAAGTGTAATTTTTTGTAATTAAAATCCACGTGATATTAAAATAATTATTTTATTATATTCTAGATATTATGGCCAGTATCATGTTAAATTTGTGCTAACATACACGTCACGTCAAAATTTTGGATGATTTTTATTAGCATCGTTATCAATTTTACCAACTTGTTTCTATTTTATTAACACGTCATTGTCAGAGGTATGGCGATATCCTCTTTTAGGTATCGTGTCACCAAAATTGTGAGGGGGACAAAATTGGAAAAAAAATGGCAGTCTTTGTTCATCCGATCCACCAATCACCCAAGGCTCGTGTAGAGACAATTTTGGCAACAAAAATTCATCATCATTCAACCTAAAACAACCAATTTTGGCTGAGGAGGAGAGAGACACACATTAGCTTAGTTTTAGCCTTAGTTTTCTCTTAGTTTTTTTGCAACTTTTCTGGGGTTTTCATTTTCTTTTCTTCTTTCTTAGTTTTAGTGTTTATTTTTCTGCATTTACTTCTTGTTCTTGATGTTCTTAGTGTTAGTTAAGTTAGTTATCATTGTAGCTTAGGTTTATTTACACTTTCAGTCCCTATACCTTGGTTGTAAGACATTTCTAGCTTTAGTTTAATATATTTCAGTTTCTTTTACTTTCAATCAACTAAAGTTTATTCCTTTTATGTTTATTGTTTTAGATTTCCTTGTTGAATGTCTTTAGTTTCATGTTTTTAAGTTTTATTGTATAAAAATCCAAACTTTTATATTTTTCTTAAGTTTTGCTTTAACGACTTCCTTACTTTTTATTTCCATGTTCATTCTCTTTATTTTCAACATGAGTAGCTAAACCTAAAAAAGGGGTTGGTTGATGGAGATGTGGGTAAGTTGATTTTCGGACAAAGGACTAAATCGTAATAAATTGGACTAAATCAAATAGATTTAAAAATTAGGAAGTGACGCCCCTAAGGGAATATCTAGGCAAGTGATACAGAGATGTAATCTTTTTGTGCACCCATTCATTAGTCTCGAATTAACCAGTGAGACCGAGAGATAAATCGAATTAATTCGTCTAAGTCGATAAAATTGATATCGAAAGATAAAATAGAGCCACTTAGTAATTTAAGAGATTTAAGTCCCTCGTTTGAGGATCGACGAACCACATCAGAATCAACCAACCACCTTTATTCATTTGCTGGTTAATTTCTTAGTTTTGTACTCTTTGCAATTTAGTCGCTAGATTAACATATTTAATTTTCTTACAAAATTTTCTTGTTATGATTTGCCATACTATAAAATCATATCAGTAGCCACTTAGACTCTATAGTTTATGTTATCCATCACTCAATCACTATCTCCTTTGGGTTCGATCATTGGAATACTCTGGTGTTCCATTGTAACATTACAAATATTACAACTGACCAGTATGCTTGTAATAAAATCGCGATTTAAAATTATTTTATAACAATCATTTGTTTTATGTGCACGTGCAAACGCGAACACCTATCCTTTATTACATTCACTTGGGCACATTTAGCACATATAATAATTTCTTTATAGTTTAGTCCATATCTCACTTTTTTATACCAAATCGTAAATAATTCAAATCATATTCACACAACACAAATTCATAATTTAAATATATATATTATAATCACATATAACCACACCATATGAACTTACCTAACAAAAACAACAACAAACAAGATATCAAGGACTAATTTGCAATTTTGCTATTTTCTTGACTATCCTTCAATTGGTTCAAATATCGATCTATATGATAATTCATTTTAGTTTATCATTTCTAAATACCTTATATCATCCTATTATATGTATATGACATTTCAATTTTATTTTTTGAAAGTTCCCTAAATTTTCACATTTAATTTAATTTAGTCCCTAAAACTGAAACTGCCATAACTTTTAAATTTGATCCTTGATTTTGAAACCTATCTCAATTACATCCTTATTTAACCCTCTATTATCTATAATTACATAAAATTAACATAAACTTCAAAATTTATGCACTTTAGTCCTTATGTTCAAAAACTAACAATTAAACTTTACAAACTAGTCCTTTTTCATATCTAGGCTTAAAATATAATAAATTAACACTAATTTCATCAAGCATTCAACAATGGAAACTTTTAAAAACTTTAACAGCTTTACAAATTAGTACATGAGTTAGCTAAATCAAGCTCTCACAACCTCAAAAACATAAAAATTACAAGAAAATGACTAAATTGAACATACCATGCAAGTGCTGAAAGTATTTGAGCTTCAAAAATGGCTTCCTAGGTTTCCTTTTGTGCTTTCGTGGAGAAGAAAGAAAAATGTAAAGATGATCGCTTCTTTTTTTTTATGTTAATTAATCTTTATATTGTATATATTATTTTTTTATAATTTTAATATTATTTGAACAAAACATCCTACCAACCGTCCACTATCATTCTAAAATGGCTTATTTTCCATTTTAGTTATTGATTTAATTGCTATATAAATCCTTAAGTCTTTGGCCAATTATAAATCTATAGTTATGAACTTTTACAATTTAGTCATTGTACAAATTACCTTGATTTAATTAACTACCAATTTGGCTAAATTAAGGGACCAAACTAATACTAACCTTGTCGAACGGGCAAGGCCAATTTGGGCGTGTGGGCCCAAAATTCTAAATTTTTTTCTAGGGTCGCACAGGTCGTTTCGATCGACTGTGAGCCTACTGTAGGGTCGGTAAAGGCTAACCAAACCCTAATTCATGAGATCTGATAGTCTAATTTGAGTAAGACACTGATAAGTATGTGTGACTATTTTGGTTGAGTATATATATGTTATCTATATACAAGCATGTTAAGCATGTTAATTCTGTATTTGTATCTATGTTTGGGTTGAGATTTGTATATATATGGAGGAAGTGATCTGTACGGTGACCTTTCGCCTATATTCTGGTAGCTTGCCTGCATATTATCTGTTATGTGTTGCATCGACACTATATTGTGTGTAGGGATGGGTGGGTGTTTCTAACCCCACATAGTGTGATGGGATGGACGGAGATGGTGTGTAGAGGATGGGGGTAGGATTCTGTATATCTGTTTCGTTTATCTAATTCTGATATCTGTATTTGTATGGACTTAGGTTCGAATCTGTATCTGACTGTATATGAAATATTGTGTATGTTGCATGACTATTTCTGTTGGGTTACACACTAAGTATTCATAAACTCACTTTTGTTTGTCTGTTCTGTTCAGATAATCCACATACATAGGTGGGTCGGTGCGACGGGGGATCAGCGGTGACCACTTGACGAGAAACTATTTTTCGTTATTATTTTTATGGTCTTTACTAGAATTCTCGGCTTTCGTGAGAGTTTTTGTAATTTTTGGACTCTCCAAAATTTTTGAACTGTTTGGTTTAAATTTTTGGTTTGGTTGCGTTATGATTTCTAAAACTGTGATGACTCGACAAAATATTAATTTCACGCGAACAAATGTTAATTTTGAAAATACGAGCATGGTTTTGATTTAATCGGGTTTTTTCAAACTTTCGCTGTGAAATGTTTTGGTTAACCTTAAAGGATAACATGTAATGGTTTCAGTAATAAATATATAATTGAATACATTTTTAACTTGGACATTTTATCGAAGTATCATCGGTTTCAAAACCCTTCTTCATAACACTCCTAGATTCGATCATAACGTCTAGGCTGGGTTTGAGGTGTTACAATAGTAGTTGTATATTCATTTTGAGTTTAGACTATGTGACATGTACATAAGGGTTTTTAGTATGCTATGTTCATTTTAAAGTGAATGACATTATGTGCTTGTAGTAATGGTTAATGTTGGATTTACCATTTGGTATTTATATTATTAGTACATATTTTGGTTAAATTTTATGATGTATGAGTGATGAATTTACCATTGAATACTTTGATATGTTAAGTTATCAATTAAGCTATTTGAAATGGTTAAGTTAGACAATGTTTTCGGAATGGCAAGATAAGTGATAATTATGTTAGGTAGTTTAGTATATATGTTTTAACTTATTCATGCTAATTTCTTGAATTGGTAGTTTCCAATTGGTAAGATAATTGTGCTTGAGTTGGAATTGAGGGCATTTTGGTAGGAATAGATGGAATGGGTATGTATATGGTTAAAACTTGACTAATTAGTTAGTAAGATATATATATAATGGTTAATTAATTGATTTTATATTTGAGATGGTTGTCAATTGGGTTGGTTTAATGAATTTATTTTGTGAAGATTGGATGGAAGCATGTTTGGAATGGTTTGGAAATACTTGAAACAAGTACCAATTGTGCATTTTGGAAAAAACAGGGGTAATGTCGTGATGAGAGGTCTTTAACATTGCAATGTCGTTCGATAGTGAGTGACGTCGCGACGTATATATACATGTTGTCGCAACGTATGTATACATGTTGTCACGACGTGAGTCACTACGATGATGTCACCTTGACGAGGAAGCTTTGAGGTTGCGATGTCGGCCCAAAACTTTTAAAACTTTACACATTAATCCTGATTCATACTCGAGTTAGCAAAAGAGCTTTGGTAAGCTTGTGTGAGACCAAAAAATGATTGTGTGTCATGTCGTGAATACATTTAATGCTGAATTACATGTTTAAATGGTCAGAAAGTATATGATTGCTCGTAGTTGCTCCGGCAATTACCAGAGCATTCGATTACTCGGACCCGACGATTGGGTCGAGTAAGGGGTGTTACAATATTATTGAAATCAAGCTTAATAATTCAATACTATCCATTTCTATTATTATCCTATGAAGACCAAGATTCCATTCTAGAGTTAGTCCATAAAAAACACCTTATGCAACATTGAAGGTTTAATCAAGATGGATGCAACAATGACACATCCTCTGAGCACAAGGCTAACATCCTCTTCCTCTACACCACAGATTGAACACCAACTATAGGAAATATTTTCTATGTTGTGGTCTACAGAACATATTTAATGTCAGTATTTTAAGGAGTCATGATGATTGCAATTTGAGTACTCACCTCATTAGGCAAGTAAAGGCTAAACCAATCCCAATCCAAGCACTTGACAAAGTAACCATATCCTTAACTAACGTAAAGTACCACACTTAAAAGGGTTAAACCCTGCCATAAATCATAAAATGCCCTATATCAGGCACCCAATTATCTCTCTAAAAATCAATATTGGTACCATAACCTCTTTGTGCATTTCCTTTCAAACATTACAAATTCCTTTCCAAAGACAAAGTGTAATAGCTCGTTTTCAGTAAAACTGGAACAGTGTTTTGGGACCACATATCTGAGGTTAAAAAGTTTATTTTAATATTATTTTGTGATCTATAGCATGACAGTATTATCGTATAAAAATTTTGATAAGATATTTTACCGTTTGCATGTTCAATTTTGACAAAAAGGACTAAATCACGTAAAGTGCAAAAGTGGTGTTCTATTAGCTAAATGTGTTAAATAGCTATAGAAATTTTAAGTGGAGGTACTTATATGATAATTAGACCATTAATTGAGTTAGTTCATGTGCATGGCTTGGTAATTATGAAAATTTTAAAGTTAGGTAAGGGTAATTTAGTAATTAGGTAAATTAATGATAAAATAAATAAAATAAAGACCAAACTATCATATTTTTCATTTCTTTCTTCTCCCAACCGAAAATACCTAAGGAAGACACCATTTTTGAGCTTCAAACTTTCGACTAGTGCATGGTGAGTGTTCCTTGTCCCGTTTTTAATGATTTTTATATTTTCGGGATCGTTGTAGCTTAACCTAACTAACTCGGGGACTAATTTGCAAAACTAGTGAGTAGTTTGAGATTTGTAATTGATGAATAATTTAGGTTTTTGAAGTTTAATGAAATAAAATGAATCTTTGTTGTGAGTTAAACAACTTCTGTTAAGTGATTTTTAATGAAATTGTCAAATAGGGGTTAAATTGAGAAATGTGATAATTGTGTGGTAAATGTGTGAAATTGTGAAATGTATGGGCTGTTATAAGCATGTATAGAATTTGGCTAGGCTTGGGTATGGATGAAATTGCATGAATTTCATTTTACGAGCCTAGGGACTAAATTGTAAAGAAATCAAAAATATAGGGACAAAATAGAAATTTTGCAAAAATATGATTTTTGGATTGAATGGAATAGACTGAGGATTAAATTAGTTACATTTGATTATATATATATCAAGAAAAACAAGGTACAGATTTAGATCGGGGAAATGACAAAGTATTAGAATAAACGATCGTTTTTCTCTGTACGAGTTTGAGGTAAGTTCGTGTATTTAATTAGCATTAAATTATATGTGATTTAAATTCTTGTGTGTGTTAATATTTGTATTATGGCTCTACAGAAATATCTGATGAAGTTTCGACGACTTACGGATCTCGGTTGAACCTTAGGAATAAATAGGATACAAATGACATGTCATTAAGGGTTACCATGTTTTGGGTGCTGGTCTCGTACGTCCTACCAGTGGCTGAGTTTCTAGCATGTGTTGCTGTTACTTTACAGCTTGTGTGAGCAGTACTGTGTAGCTACGTCTTGACTGACAGCTTGTGTGAGCAGACCCAGTTATGGCCAAAGAGAGAGCATCGATATGAGATATGAGATTGTAGTGGTTTCGACCATGTGTTGGCACATAGTGTGCGAGATACCCGTGTATCCGATATTATTCTAAGTGGTTCAACGGGCACAGTTCAGTTACGAGGTTATACGAGTTCTATATGAACTAGTACATGTATTTATGTGAAATATGGGAAATGGTTTATACTTGACATATGAATACATGACTAACTTGGTTAATGATTATGTGTTAGGTTATTGGGCCAAATTGAATTGTGTTATGCCTTAATTTACTTGCCTAGATTGTGGTTGAATGGTAAGTTATATTTTTAGTTATACGAACTTACTAAGCTTAAATGTTTACTCTGGGTTATTTTCCGTGTTTTATAATGTTTCAGAAGCTCGTTCGGATTGGAAGTTGTCGGAGATAATGTTTTATAAGGGTACTTTTGGTTAAATATTTTGGTTTAATGGCATGTATTGGTCTTTTTGGCTAATGGTAGCCTATATGTTTGTCATGTTTTAGCCATTTGAATTGGCTTATATTAGGGATATATATTTTGTTATGTATATATGTGTAAATGGTCTTATCATATTAGTGTATGCTTATCATGTGAGTGTGTGCTAGTTGTGAATTGGTATTTTAAGTATCAATTAGTTGATCTTTGATAAGTGACATACATGTTAAGTTTAGGCACAATGATGCATATATGTGTTTGACCATTTAGGTAGATTTTGGAGACATAATTGGCATGTTATAAATGACAAATTGAGGTGCCTATGAGTATCATGGTTGTATGTGATGTTATAACATGTTATAAGCTTGATGTTGGTTGGTTTTGAATGCCTAGCACATGGATGTGTGACTTGGCCATGTGACACAAGTCAGTATACCCTTAAGTTTTCATACGGCCTGGCACACGGGCATGTGAAGTTATTTGAAGAGTACACGGCCTGGCACACGGGCGTGTGGTTTGGCCGTGTGACCCAAGTCAGTGAGTTACACGAGCACAGACACGGGCTGGGACAGGGTCGTGTGTCCCTATTTCGAATGCCCACTTGGCCTGGCCACACGGGCGTATGTCCCCTGCACCTTTGAAAAATTTTCATGTTTTCCGAAAAATTCTTTGAGTACCCGATTTAGTCCTGAACTATTTTTAATGTCTATTTTGGGCCTCGAGGACTCATATTAGGGATTATATGATTGATTGTGAATGGTTTTTGATTTGAATGTGAGTTGCAAATGAAATGTCTGTTTGTTTGATTGTAAGTTCGGTAATGCTCCGTAACCCTGTTCTGACATCGGATACAGGTTAAAGGTGTTACAACGAGAACAATTAGAATTCCGTAGCTCATTAGGTAGAAGTCCCTCCCATTTATAGTTGAATCTTAGAACTTTGGGCCATAGATGATCTTTCTTTGAGACTAAATGCAAACTTTTTTTTTTACTTTAATATGATTTTTGTATTTTGAATATTTGCTTCCGAATATATATATTTTCCTTAAATTTTAACAATTTCTTACTTTGTTGTAAATGGTTCTATTTTTTAAAATAATCAACTTTTGCTTTATTGGATTATTATAATTCTTAAGAATATGACCTTTTTTTTTACTTTTAATATGTGAATTAAATTAACAAACTATCAAAATTATTTTCTACTTTTTTGAATTATTAGGGGTCTTTATCATTTTTAAATTTATATCTATTTAATTTATACTTTTTCATTTAATTTTTTATGAAGAAAATTGATATTTTATTTTTTTATATTTAATTTATTTAATATATGTTTTTTAAGAAAGATTATACTTGAAAAATTACTTAAGCAAATAATTTATTTTACTTTCTACATCTTAACCAAACCAAAAAATATATATATATTTTACTTTTATTAATTTTAACTATCTAGACAAGGAAAATATATTCCTCACCTTTTTCTAACCTTCCATTCCATTCCTTTCTTTTATTATTAATTATTCAAACATAAGGTAAGAGTCTATCCGAGTATAATAATAGTATGAAGTTTGCCTAGATAAAATGGTAAAGATCATAAGCTGCCTCCTCTTCCTCCTCCTCCTTCTTATCATTAGCCTTTAAAAAAAAAATCTATGTTTGGGTGTTGTTTGGAAGTTTTTGAAACAAATCTCTTTGAAGTGAAAAGGAATGAAACGAGGTGAAGAATAGAAGGGAGAAAAGTAGGAAAAACCAAAAGATGCAGTTGGACCAGGATACCTAAGTTCCATGGACCTAGCTACCCTTTTATATATTATACATATAGCCACAAGCAATGAAAATGATTTGGGAATATATGCATGAAATGGACTGCCTTGACTCTCTATACTACTAAACTATATGCAAAGGGATATTAATAATACTATTAAACTAAAGCTTTATTTATGTTGCTACCTTTCATGGAACTATTTTAGGAATGTGAACTTAAGAGAAGAAGATGACATGGATGGTGTTTGAGAAGGGTGACCTTTTTATGGAACATTACACCCCCTTTCTCCTAGTTTATTTACTAAGAGAAGAAGATGGCATGGATGGTGTTTGGACACTTATCATTTCAACTTCCTTTCAAAATGTAGTTGCCATTGGTCTAATATTCCCCCAATCTGCAACTATGCATGAAGACTACTCAATGGATGTACATATTTGTATATAATCACCCTTTTATGATTTGGTTCTTCAATGTATGATTAATATTAGAGAAAGAGAGAAGTCATGTAAAAGAAAATTCTAAAAACACTCACATATTCTTCTTCCATGTGTTGGACGATCATGCATATATTCACACAACAATTACTACCATTTCACCCATGCACTATGTTCTTTAAACCCAAGGTAAATGTTAGACCAAAATATGTTACATTTTTTTAAAAATATACTTTTAAATTATTATATCTCGTATTTCTAATATCATATATAACAAGAAGGTTTTGATTGTCAAGCAACTAGTCCAATAATTAGTATGATGGAGACCACTTTACATCTTCCAATTTGGTACAATATGGAATCACTCTGCATTCATCAGCCAATAAGTAGTAGCCTTGGGCACTAAGTATAAAGTGTAGGCATTAGTTCCCCAATAGGATCACCTTTCAATCATGACTTAATTGCTTTAAACATCCCCCACTTTAAAACATTTTAATTACATCAATCATATCTTTTCATTGTTGAAATTGTTCATTTAACTATGAAATGACAAGTAAAATTTTATGTGGAATAATTTAAAATGAAAAATTAAGAATAAAGTAAAATTGAAAAAAAAAAAAAGAGAATGTGAAAGATGGTTTTTGTAAAAGTTTAGAAAACCTCAAAACTAAGAATTTTACAATATTCATTTTTCTTTAAAATTTTTATTTTAAATTATGTTACATAAAATTTTACGTGTCATTCAATGGTTAAATTAACGGTTTCAATAATGAAAAGATATGATTGATATAACATCGATAATAAATAATGTAATTAGAACATTTTAAAGTTTAAGGATTAATTTAGAAGAAGGGTCATAGTTTGAGGATATTTGACTCAATTAACTCTTCAATCATATATCCTTTCCTTTCTCTTTTACTAAGAAGGCATCCTGGAACACAAGCACTGATGCTCTCATATTAATTGACCTTTTTCTTGCGAGAACCAGAGATGACCCGAATCCATCACTAAATCCAATCCGTCTCAGAGCGACCGAAACGGTATTTTTGTCTAAATATAAATGAGGATGGCGGTGCCATGCATTATCTCAAACTCATGAGCCAACCTCAAATTTTTATGTTCAGCCCATGGAATCATATTCTTTGGCGACGAAAAATGTATCAGATGCAATGAAATTAATATCAGTGCTTTCAACTGAAGTGGGATAATCTTATCACAACCTATACATACACCTACACTCATATATATAATATATTATAATTGAAAGTAAAAGAACAAATGGTGAAAAGCTTTGAAAACTTTTAAACTGGGGTGTGTACGTATAGGAGAAAAAATGGGGCGTAGATGATGATACGATGAGTTCGTTGTTGCTGTCAGCCAATGAAAGCTAAAAGAATAACGCAAAGGGACGATACTCAAGCTACATATCAAAATAAAACATAAGCAATCTCTAAACTAGGCAATATTCTGGTAAAGTGATCTCAGTGTTTGTGAATTAATTATGAATGCTCCAACGCATCCAACTAAATTAAGCTAAAAGGGAGAGAGAACCCATTTTTTGTGGCTTTGGGTTGAGAAGAATAAATAAACCCCCCCAAAAAAAAACAAAAATTTTAAAATAAAAAATAAAAATTCTTGACTTGAGAATATGACTCATTGGCTTTAGTTTGAGTTCAGATTCTTAGATTCCAATTCTTTGGGAATTTTTTTTTTAACTTTTTGTTTTCCCCCCACAAGGGAATAGCATTCCGTGGTCATTTCTCACTTTCCATTTCGGCCAATCATAATCGTGAACGTGTTCTCCTCATCACATTATATTTATCGCGATTATAAATATAAGGAGTAGCGATGAATAAGGATAATTTTTGGTTATGATTATTTTTTGTCCTATCGTATTTATTATGATTGTAGATATAATGAATTGCATTCAACATATAACAAGTGATAAATATGATATTCTTAGCATGTGGTGGGGTGTCTTGCTCTTTTCAGAGCTTTCATCTCCGGTGTTTGATAGAAGTAAAATTAGATTACCGCAGAGAATTTATACAAAGGAACAATGTCTGTACAAGGAAGAATAAATATCAATGCTCCCCTCTTCTTAAAGTGAAAGAATATCATCCTTGGAGATATGGTGACAGTTTGCATGTAACAGCATGCAAAAGTTAAACCATTCCTTTTGTACCGTTCAAGCAGTTTTCAACATAACATATTTATATAAATGTTACAAATGAATTATTTTGATAACATGAGGAAAAGTAGAGAATTTTTTTTATTACACTAATGTTGGAAATGATCATGAAATAAAGTACTAGCAAGTAGGTTAAGGTATATGTACTTTTGAAACATGAAATTCAAAGTACCTGCTTTTTTGTCTAAGCAAAATTACTTTTGTCTGTCAACAGAATAGGGCTGATAAAATGGGAAAATTTATATATATGTATATGTATATATATACAGAACTCAAACAAGACTGTGGGAATTCTTTTTTGTTTTGTAATAATTATGGTGAAAACTGAAAACATGGTTAATTTCAAAACTAGAAAGTATTATTCATGTTTTATTCATGGATTAATTGTCATATTCATAGTCAGTTAGTCATACCCACCAATGTTCTCCTCTCGTATATGTATTACATGAATACTTTAAAAAAAATAAAAGAATCTGAACATTTCTCGAAAAGTGAGCTCATTTATATCTGAAGCAATGCCTTATATATTCCGGTCCACATGCCAGCAAACTATTTAGGGATTCTGCCTTTTTTTACTTTTGTGTAAAGGTATTGATATTAGATTCTCCCAAACTGCATAATATGTATGTATGTATATATATAGATTTTTCCAAAAACTAACGAGAAACATTTGTTAGCATCGTCCCGATTAAGCAACAAACAAGTAAAAATAGCAGAAGAGATTGAGAAGATGAACACACAAATTTAACGTGGAAAAATTCCTCCAAAGAGGATAAAAAAATCACGGGCAAAAATAATTTTACTATAATGGCAAAAGAATAAAGAGTACAAAAGATGGAGATAAAACTAAACCCCGAAAACCCAAAAAACAAAGAACTCTCAAAACGTAAACACAAAATTCTCTGAATATGTTATGAGTTCTAATCTAATAGGTGTCATCTTTCTAAGATTGTAAAAGAGCCTATTTATAGGCTAAATTAGTAAGTCAAATAAACTATACTAATAAATGTTAAATATATTATATTAATAAATACTAAATCTTCTAGAAAGAAAATATATTTTTGTTTAACTTGAGTTGCAAGTAATCTCTTAAAATTTGGATCACACAACTCTAACAACATTATACAAGGTATTGGAATTTTATTTATAATTGCTTTAAAACAAAAACTGTTAAAAGAGTTCTAATTTTTGTTTCTACTTTGAAATTTCTCAAACACTCGTTTTAATGGCGTATCTGCCTATATATATATATCGGAGATATATGTATCCATCATATCATCAAGTTTTTATTTCTTGGTTCTTATGATTTTTGGCACAGATTTGGTCTTTGATAACTTAATATTACGAATTTATTCTGCAATAACTCTTTGATCATGAAGATATTATTCTTTTATATATATATTTATTTTAAATAGGTATAGCATAATTCCTGGTTATTGCCAAAGACTGGATCGATCCCCCCATACTAGCTTTAACAAAATACAGCATAAGCATCATGAACTTGCAGTTGACACATTTGTTTTTAGCTTTCCCAACTGCAACTCACTCTAACGGATGTCCGATACGAGCACTTGAAGAGGAAAAAAATGACGAGTTGATGGCCTGCATGATTATATAGTCCGTATTTCCATGTTTTTTTTACGTGCTGGTTCATGCAGGAAGAGAGGAAAAAGGAAGAATTTGCATGGATTTATACATATATGTAAATATAAGGAGCCTTGTCTAAGGGGTTAATTAAGATAAGAAAAGTGATGAAATAGAGAAAGAGGAGCGTATAGATTCATGCAAGAGAATCAGGGAAAGCACGGGACACACACAAAAGCACAAAGTCAAGGGGCAAGTTGTCATGTACAGGGCCATGGGCAAAGTATGAAGCAAGTACAATTTACCTGCTTTAATTAAGGTCTCAAGGTGCTTAGGATTCACCGTCAAGGAGCCGGCTGTCTTTTGCCTGTTCAAAGACCGCAAAAGGTAATTTGGGTCCCTTTCATTCCTTCTAAACAATTAGAGACTGCGATTATCGAATACGGGTATGTATTGAATACGGATATTTAAGGAGTTTTGAAAGGGCTGGATAAGTACCAAACTTAGTGAAGGAGACAAAAGGGAATGTATTCCATATTCCATTCCTTGCCCCCAAACAATCTCTTCCAAAGAAGTGCATCTTTTATTTTCTTCCCCCATTTTTATTTATTTAATAATTATTTTCATTTCTTGTATGTATCTAGTTCCAAAGTTTCTAGATGAACCAGTCAAAAAGAATCTTCTCTCTAAATTCTCTTCATAAAAACCAGTTAAAACTTTGTTTGTGTCTCCATCTGCAACCTTTAATATCAGATAACATTGAAACTAAAAACAATTCTCATTAGTTGCATTGTGTGCATACATTGACAACCTGAAAGCAAAAAAAAAAAAAAAAAATCGACAACAAGGTGAAGAACAAAGGTATAAGAGTTGAAGAATCTTCTTTGAAATTGAGACCATGGAAGAGCTCTCAAACACAACATAGTGGATTCCCCTAATCCAACTCCCCAACTCTAATATCTGGGAATATGATTCTTTGCCTTTGCCAGTAGGGACGAATACGTACATACATACATACATACATTCATACATATATACATATACATATATTATATTTGGTGGATCGATTCCTAGTGCAAGTCCTGAGGTGTTTTGAGGAATTCAAATGGCTTGTACTGTCTTAGAATGGAAAGTAGATTTGGCCCACAGTTAACAAAGTAGAAGGGGCAATGTTGATTTTTCACTCACTGTGAATATTGGATTCGGTCAGGTTTTTCCATTACTTGTGTCCCAGATTCTATGCTTCTCTTATCTTGCTTTATAAAAAGCCCTGCTTGGGGGTTCATCTTTGGCTTGTAAGACTTGGTTATAAAACAAGTAATTAAGTAAGAGCAGTCTGTGGAAAACTTGAAGAACAGAAGATCGAAGCGACTGGATCAGGTAAAAGAACGAAGCCGATACGTGTACCGAGCATGGTTATTTAGTTGTATCTGGTTCAACAACAAGCCTTAACAACTTACATGTTTGAGTACTTTCTTTTGGAGACAGAAAAATGTACCAACATCAAGGGAAGAACATCCACCCTGAGAGGCATTTGTTCCTTCAAGGAGGGAATGGCCCTGGAGATTCTGGTCTTGTTCTTTCAACCGACGCCAAGCCAAGACTCAAGTGGACGCCCGATCTTCATGAGCGGTTCATCGAGGCTGTCAATCAGCTCGGAGGCGCTGACAGTGAGTACACAAAATCTGAACAAATCCCAGATTAAATCCATGCATAAACTGTCTTAGGCTAATACAAATGATTGCACCTTTTTCTTTTCACTTGTGTTGCAGAGGCTACTCCTAAAACAGTAATGAAACTAATGGGGATTCCTGGCCTTACCTTATACCATCTCAAGAGTCATCTGCAGGTAATTTATCGACATCATCCAGTGAAACCTCGGTTTCACGGTGCAGACGAGTTAGTTTATATTTTACAAGGGCTAATTAGATCTCTCCTTTTGGATGCAGAAATACAGACTCAGTAAGAATCTCCATGGACAAGCTAATAATGGCAGCAACAAGATAGGTAAGATGACTGTGTTCCCCTTCATCTTATAAAATGGATATAGTAAACTTCAAATGCTAATTTTGAGTTTAGAGCTTTTCATTTTTTTTGATAATTAACAATTTAAACTCAATGGATATAGGTGCTGTTGCAATGACAGGAGATAGAATGTCTGAAGCAACTGGAACTCACATGAATAACTTAAGTATTGGCCCTCAAACAAACAAGTAAGATGATTAATGATTAATAATCATTTCACATATAGTTTTGCATTCAATCATCTTTTTCTTCATGTATTGACTATGATGTTGATGAACTACAGAGGATTACAGATCGGCGAAGCGTTGCAAATGCAAATCGAAGTGCAGAGAAGGCTGCATGAACAGCTTGAGGTACATAACATTCCTTTTGGTAATGCTTTTTATTGTAGTTGAGTTAAGCCATGGTCTGATAAGTTCGATATCGAACCAGGTGCAGCGACATTTACAGCTTCGTATTGAGGCTCAAGGGAAATACTTACAGGCAGTGTTGGAGAAAGCTCAAGAGACACTTGGAAGACAAAATTTGGGTAACATGGGACTTGAAGCAGCCAAAGTTCAGCTATCTGAATTAGTGTCCAAAGTGTCCAACCAATGCCTGAACTCCGCGTTTTCGGATTTGAAAGACTTGCAAGGTTTATGTCCCCAGCAAGGACAAACACAAGCAACTCCACCTACTGATTGTTCAATGGATAGTTGCTTGACATCATGTGATGGATCTCAGAAAGAGCAAGAAATACACAACAATGGGATTTTTTTAAGAACTTACAACAGCACTTCATTCATGGAGCAAAGAGATCATGTCCCGAAAGATCGGTTGGTACCACAAACCGAGCTGAAACCGTTCACCGACATGAAACTAGGCAATGATGCAGAAAGAAGAATGTTCTTTGCTGATAGAAGTACCAGTGATTTATCCATGAGTGTAGGATTACAAGGAGAGAAAGGGCATGGCAGCTTCTCTGAGGGGAAATTTAATAGCAGAAATGAGGATCAAGAAGGTTTCAAGCTGCAAACAGTTAATAGACTACCTTATTTTGCAACAAAGCTGGATTTAAATGTCCATGAAGAAGTTGATGCTGCTTCAAGCTGCAAACAGTTTGATTTGAATGGCCTCAGCTGGAACTGAAAAGGGATCCATCAATCGATCTTCGTAGGTAGATAAACCGAAAGTGACCGGAGTTCCATCGGAACCGGAGGCTCGGAGAAGAATGCTGTACTTTGTGATTCATCTATGATCAACTTGAAAAAAACCAAAACCCAATTCAATCTTTAATTGAATAAAAGTTTGCAGCAACTACATAAAACATATAGATATTAGCAGCTAATCACTGTGTTTTTCATGTATTGGAACATGATGGACTGATCTGATTTGAGCATTAGTGTTATTAAGTGCTCAAAGACTTTGCTTTTCGTTTGTACATCATAACTTTTTAATTTAACATGCTAATATATATTATATAATTGATGAAATCAATATGTTATTTTTTGTTTGAGAGATGATGGAAATCAATATTATTTGATTCCAAAACTTAAATTTATTTCTCTAATAGCAATGTATCTCTTATTTTAAAGGTTCAATCCTTATATTAGATATGAAACAGTTTTAAAATTTATGACCAGTATCTATCCCTTAACAAGCCTATAAAATATATAATATTAATTATTAGGTTCGCTCCGGTAAATGCTTTAGGAAAAAAATCATTCATTAAATTTAAATGAGTAAAATATGTCTTCTCAAGGTTAATTATGAAATTAAAAGAAATAGAAAATTTTAAAAAACAACTCGCTAATATATTTCCTTTTAAATCATTGGTAAAAGTAAAGAAAAGTTAGAAGTGTTTGGGCTTTTTGTAATAAAACGGTTCGGCCCATTTTTAACCTTTTATGTATTGAAACGATGCCGTATGAGACTCCATTGTTCCCACTCCTGAATCCCGAATTCCCGATATATATACCGTCTTCTTCTTATTAGTTGTTTTAGGATTGAAACGCTCTTAAAACTTACTGGGTAACGGAAATTCCCACTCGACGCGTAAAATCGAAAAATCAATCATTGCTAGGGTTTTTTCATTTTATCATTTTGAAATAAGTTCTCTGTAATTCGCCCTCGAAACATTCCGATTCCGGAATGGGAGCGAGTCGCAAGCTTCAAGGAGAAATCGATCGTGTTCTGAAGAAGGTCCAGGAAGGCGTTGATGTCTTCGATAGCATCTGGAACAAGGTTGCCGTTGAAGCTTCATGAATGCAAACATGCCTTTTCATTTTCATTTTCCTTTTTTTTTTGTTTTACCTGTTCTGTTTGGTTTCCGAGGAAATGCTGGGAAGTAGACGCTTAAATGATAGTTCTAGTTTTAGCTCCTGTGAAATTGAAGCGAACATTGCTGTGACTATAGTGTTCTTGAACTATTTTAAATTTGGCTTATTGATTTTCTCGATTAATGATTAGATTGTTTTCCATTCCTTTTCTTAATTTAAAAAGGAAGAAAGACGTGTCGAAGAATCGAATGATGTTTTTTTTCGTTCGACTCTTAGTTTATCTATAGTGAAAAATCGCAACTCGAACTGTTGAGTAAATTGTTTTTTTTTTTTTTTGGATTGTATGTTGTGTTAGGTTTATGATACTGATAATGCGAATCAGAAGGAAAAGTTTGAGGCAGACTTGAAGAAGGAAATCAAGAAGCTGCAAAGGTACAGGGACCAGATCAAGACATGGATTCAGTCCAGTGAGATCAAGGATAAAAAAGTTCGTTACTTGTATCCCTTGTCTCTTTAAGTGATTGTTTTGATTCATTATGTTTTCATCAAATAATTCTTGTACTTGTACTTGTAATTGCATTTGTTAGTTGTTACTGTTTTCACACTGTGTTTATGTGGTGCTGTGAATCACCTTTACCTCTAGTGATGCTTAAGATTTTTATTATTACGATAATTGTTCTTATTGATTTGAAACTGATGATTGTTCTTTTTTGCTTTTGACTTCTGTCAAGATAGGTTAGTGCATCTTATGAGCAGGCCCTGGTGGATGCTCGGAAACAAATTGAGCGTGAAATGGAAAGATTTAAGATATGTGAAAAAGAGACTAAGACAAAAGCATTCTCTAAAGAAGGCTTGGGTCAACAGCCTAAAACTGTAAGCACCATGCAATGCATAGCTCTTGATTGTTTTATTATCTATTAATGAATTGTAAGAAAAAACCAGAGTTACCTTAATCACTCTACATGCTGTATTTTTCAAATTTGATCGATCGATCCCAATTGTTTACAATCCAATTCAATGAATCGAGCGTACAGAAGAGGGCTTCAACCAGAGAAGCCACCGAATAATAAATGTCTTCTTTCTTTATTTATTTTTTAAACGAAGTATTAAAAATTGTTGTGCTTCTATCAATCTATTTCCTTTAAAGATTGTCGATAAATGGTTTGTTTGTTGCGTTAAGCTATAATTATTGTTATATTTCTCAAAAATATAAAATGTTTTTATAATTTTTTATCAATAAATTTATGAAAATTAATTTTTTTATTTATATAATATGTTTTTATATTATTTTAATTAAGGTGAAATATATATTATAAAAACTTTTAATGTACTGATAAATTGTATTTCGGTCCTAATAAACGAACCAAAAAATCATATTTTGTTCCTGCTAAACGAACCAAAGGAGACTACCTTATCGAATTATGTTCCAAACAATTAGCGATTTGTGCTCCCATTTTCGTTCCTCGTACCAGACCGATCTGTGTTTTAGGTAACATAGGAATAACTAAGCCTTCTGTCTGTGCATGGAGTCTGCTGTACGGGTTTATATTGTGCCATTGCACGCATGACAAAATGATTACCTGTTAGTGTTCTAAAATAGAAAACTAGTGGTTCATTCTGGGATAGAGTGGAGTACAGACCTCTAATTGGTGTAATTTTATACTTGACCTTGTTGTTGTTTGATATTCAACCATCTTAGTCAAAAATAGTTGTGGGCTTGTGTTGGTAGTAAAACATACAAGATTGAGCCCCTTTTTCTTTTCCCTACGTATTCCTTACATCTTGGCCAGCTTTTTATATAAATCTTTACATCTTGAAACCTTCCACCTCACTTGATGATATTAATATTGATTAGAAGCATGCAGTCTCGGTATTGTACATTTTGCTTTACTATCTGTGATGCATCAATTTCATTGTAGGATCCAAAGGAGAAGGCTAAATCAGAGACAAGGGATTGGTTGAACAATGTGGTATGAAATCTAACCTTTTTGCGCCCTTTTCTTGCTTGCGTCTTAAATGCTGCAACTCATTGGTTATACCCATAATACTTTCTTTCTGTTGTATTTTTTCAAAAAAAAATCATTTTAACTTCCACTAGCCTGGAACTTCTCTCTGTATATAATGTTGTTTTGGAGGCACTTATGCTTAGTGAATCGAAACTAGCATGAAATGTGAACACTTCCCCTGAGCAGGTTGGAGAGTTGGAATCCCAGATTGATAGTTTTGAAGCTGAGATTGAAGGGCTTTCTGTGAAGAAAGGGAAGACGAAACCACCTAGACTGGTAGAACTGAACTAGAAAATACATTTTGAGACTACATATGTTGTTTTGATGTAACTTTGTTTCCTTTTGTTGTTTTTGCCCTTCAGACACACTTGGAGACATCAATTACCCGGCACAAAGCTCATATAATGAAGTTAGAATTGATTTTGAGATTATTGGATAATGATGAATTGAGTCCAGAGCAGGTCAATGATGTGAAAGACTTCTTGGACGATTATGTTGAACGTAATCAGGTTTTGTTCTATGATTTTTTTTCCTTTACTGCAATTTTGGGTGTTGAAAGGATCTTCCATTTAATTCTAAATCATTTGTTTTTATAAGAATAGCATCAGCAATATAATCTCCTTGGGTCATTTTCGTGGGTTTTGGCTGTTAAATATGCATATCTTTCCTGATTATTTGTGTAGGAGGACTTTGATGAATTTAGTGATGTTGATGAGCTCTACAACTCTTTAGCTTTAGACAAGGTGGATGCTCTTGAAGATCTGGTTGCTATTGGTCCTCTTTCCAAGGTAAAGTCTTGTATTCTTTTTTCCCATTTTGGTTCTGCTTGAAGATTCTAGTACCATGCCTTGTATAACCCAATTCAAATCAGTTTTCTCTTGTGAAATTGTGATTTACTGAGACATGCTGTTACTTGCATATTATTTTTTTTAAACGTTGTACTTGAACCATATTTTAACTGACCAAAAAAAAGGCCTTTTTTATCTTGTGTTATGGTGTTCACTGATTTCAATGTAACAAATGGGTTCTTAAGTGATATTTTATCAGAAAATTAATGAAATGGCTTCTTTCATGGAAAATAACTTGGAAAATGAAATTTTAATGTTTGGCAGGCTGCACCGATTCTTGGATTGAAGCCATCTTTGGCATCATCAACATCTCAAGGGCCGGTAGGTGTTCTGTTCTCTCCATCTGTTGGATATTTAATGATGTAGTCACATGTATAAAAGTATGTTGGTTGACCTATATAAGTTACTCTGTCATTAGTTGTTGGCTTGATGCTCACATTGATGTACAAGAAATGATCATGACTCAATGTAATCAGCAGGTTAGTTCCTCCCTGGAGCATGCAGAAGATTCAGCTTCCCAGGATAGTAATTCTGATATAGCAAGGACTCCACCTTCGAAAAGTAGCGCAATTACTTCTGCTACAGCAACACCGAGTGGAAGCCATCCAATCCCTGCTCCACTGAATCTTTCACCTCATAGTTTGTCTGGTGCTTCAACGCCTCCAATTGTTCTTCCAGGTTCAAGTTCTGCTCGAAGTGTTTTGGAAAACACAGGCACCACCAATCCGTCATCTCCTGTAAATTTGCCAAATGCTACAAAAGAAGAAGATATCACAAGCTTCCCTGGCCGTAGGCCTTCTCCATCTCTTACTGATACTGGAGTACGAGGCATTGCTAGAGGAGGCCTCTCAGGTCAGCCTTCATCTAGTATTCCCCTTGTTTCTGGAAGTATGGCTTCTGGCAATGGAGCCCTTGGTGCGGTCCCTTCAGTCTCTGACATGGCAAAAAGAACTATTTTGGGGACTGATGAAAGACCTGGAAACAGTAGCATGGTGCAATCTTTGGTATCCCCTCTCAGTAACAGAATGATGTTGCCTCAGACAGCCAAGGCTAATGATGGAAGTGCATCTGTTGATTCTAGTAATCCTAGTGAATCTGCTGGAATACCCGGCAGAGTTTTTTCCCCTTCAATGGTTTCTGGTATGCAGTGGAGGCCTGGAAGCTCCTTTCAGAATCAAAATGACCCGGTATGCTAGTCTGTCAGGTGACTGTACCCATGCTCCACATTCTTCATGTTTGATATAGTTGCTAATGCATTTGTATGTTCAGGGGCAGTTTCGTGGAAGAACTGAGATAGCACCTGATATGAGGGAAAAATATTTGCAACGGCTCCAACAAGTGCAGCAACAAGGCCATAGCAACCTGCTTGGTGTGCCTCCTCTCGCCGGAGGAAATCTTAAGCAGTTTTCTGCACAACAAGCCCCACTCATGCAGCAGGTTCTGTCTCTTAAATGAATTCCTTTTCCTGAACCAAGTTGTTCAACTTATTACAAAGTTCAATGCAAATCTAGGTTTCTGTTGCTTGTTCATATTACACACAAATGATGTATCTATGCACCGCAAACTTGTGGGAACCTGGTTAGCTTTCTGTCATGAAAGCAAATAGTAAATAATCTTTTTATGATCTTATTTTGGCAGTTCAATTCTCAAAGCTCTTCACTCTCTCTCCAATCGGGTCTAGGACTTGGTGGCCAAGCACCTGGTTTTAATAGTGTAACAGCTGCCAGTTTACAGCAGCAACAAAATCCCATGCAACAACAGTCTAGTCAGCAGGCATTGGCAACAAGTGTTCCAAAGGATGGGGGTAACATTCAGTTTGCTTGATTTTCTTTTTGGACCTTATTCTTTCTGAAGCATGAGCTCTTTGAGGGATCTCATATCATCTAATTTTATGAGTGCATGCAATGAAGGAGGCTCATTAAAACTAAATCGTTGTATATAGAGTAGCAGGCTGCCTAATTATGTACTCCTTCCTGCTCCTGGTTTCTCTATTTCTTTCTTTTGAGCTTTTGCTATTGTATGTTTGGTTTCACAGTAAATCCAGTTCTTTTCTGAAAACAATTTCCAAGGGAAGCTTTTTCAAGGAGAATAACTTTTGTTTTTCCTACAAGAAAATGTTTTATGGAGCAATGGATGGATTAGTTTTTTCCAACATATTTGAATAGAAGAAGCTATCATTAGAATACTTGTTATCAGAGTGGCCATATATCTCATGGAGGAAAGTAGCAGATTGCTTTACTGTTGTATGCTGAGTGTTTCGTGTTCTTTTACCATGTCTTGACCAGAGACGTAATTCAACCTGTGATAATACTTCTCTCTCTGGATTAAGAGCTTAGTATATATGCAGATGTTGGGAATGCAAAAGTTGAGGAACAACAACCGCACAATTTACCTGATGATTCAAGTTCTGAAGCTGTTCCAACTTCTGGGCTTGCCAAGAATCTTATGAACGAGGATGAGATGAAAACTCAGTATGCGATTGATTCTACGGTATGTTGAATACCTCTTAAGGTTGTATGCTTTAGGAATTATTGCTGGTGTGGTACTGTTTGTGCGAGCATGTTCTATCTTCTGTTAGAATCATCAGTAACTTTGTCACTTAATTTGGCAATCCAGATGGTCCAGTTAGTTGATTGAGTGTTTCCTCTATCATATGTCATTGTTTTGTAAAACTACACGTGCATGGGATTGACTGGGTAGAGTAACAGTGATGTTTGGCTGAATTTATGTAGTAGTAATAATTTCATTTTCTTTTAGGTTTAAAAACTGTTTGTTTTCTAGATAGATTGTGGGTTTAGGTGAATGTTGGTTGCATAAATTGTTAGTTATGAAGATGTGACTTGAGTGGTCTGTGAATGGTTCTTCATTGCAGGCTGCTGTATCAGGCTCCTTGACAGAACCTGCTCAAGTTATTAGGGATGTTGATCTTTTTCCTGGGCAACCCTTACAATCTAACCAGTCTTCTAGTGGACTTGGCGTTATTGGCTGGAGAAGTGTTACTGATTTTGGTGCCATTGGTGACAACCTCAGTGGCTCAATGAATACTGGAGGAATGCATGATCAACTATACAATTTGCAGATGCTTGAGGCTTCATACTATAAAATTCCCCAACCTAAAGACTCAGAATGTGCTAGGAGCTACACTCCAGTATGGGATTTTCAATAATCATCTCTCTTTTTTTACTTTCCAAGAAACAACAAAAGTGTAGGTTCTTATATTTGTTATCTGTTTGTACTTTGCAGAAACACCCTGCTGCAACACCTGCTAGCTACCCTCAAGTTCAGGCACCGATTGTGAATAATCCTGCCTTCTGGGAACGCATAAGCTTAGATGGCTACGGCACTGGCACTGATACACTGTTCTTTGCATTTTATTATCAGCAGGTAAATAGGTTATTCTATCTCTTGCCCTGTGTGTGTGTGTGTTTTATTGCAATAGAACTTGGTGACAGTTGAGCTCTCTGTCTTGTAAAATTTTGTGCAGAATACTTACCAACAATATCTGGCCGCAAAGGAACTGAAGAAGCAGTCTTGGAGATACC
Organism: Gossypium hirsutum; assembly: GCF_007990345.1. NCBI lineage: Eukaryota > Viridiplantae > Streptophyta > Magnoliopsida > Malvales > Malvaceae > Gossypium > Gossypium hirsutum. Next base: position 59,737,546 of record NC_053447.1, read on the forward strand.
ACAGAAAATACAACACATGGTTTCAGCGGCATGAGGAACCAAAAATCGCCACTGATGAATTTGAACAGGGAACCTATGTATACTTTGATTTTCACATAGCAAATGATGACCACCAACATGGATGGTAAGTTGTTGGCATGGAAGTATAGTCTTCTCATTTATTTCAAAAAGCATCATCATATACCTGTGTTATGTTGCTTGGATTCTTCATTTTATAGAATTATCCATGTCCGACACTCATTTCTGAATACGGATATGGAGATATGACCTCCAAGGTTTCTCCAAGTATATGGAAAACTTAAAAGATCTTACTATACTTGTGTCTGATACATTCCCATACCTGATACACCCAAGTCCTAACGTAGTACCTGCCTGGCTGAATCACATTTTCAGTTATTAAACTATCTGTTTTTATGCTAATGTTGCGTGATGCTGTTTTTCAGGTGTCAGAGAATTAAGACGGAGTTCACATTTGAGTATAACTATCTTGAAGATGAACTTATTTGCTGAAACGTAATGTAAGTTGTGTTTCTGTCACCCCCTGAAATTTCATTGCAACTTTTTGGAAAAGCCTCATGACGAAGATGAGATGAGATGTCAAGCTTTGATTAGACGATTCATTTTCCAATTATGCCTTTTTTGTTGGATATTAGTTCTGTTGCAATTCATTGCAATGAAAGACATTGGGAACATTGGCAGCAGTCTTTGTTAATCTATTGGCATCATTTGGGTTATATTGCATTTAAACAGAAAAAAAAATGAAAACATTTTATGGGGAACATTGGTATCAATCTTTGGATTAGTGAAGAACTTTGGGACCAAATAGAATGTGTTTTAACTTTCGGTTTATATTTGATTCACTAGCTCAAGTGGGTACGGAATGTATGATGTTGATAAATTCTTGGACTTTAGCTTGAGGATACTTGGGGTTTAATATATATAGATATAGATATAGATATAGAGATATAGATGTTCATGCATTGGAATACGAATGTAGATTTGGTTTTTGTTTCTATTTGTTCAGGTTCAGTTTTAATTGAATCAGAAAGTTGTATTATTTTGTTCAAGGAAGCCTACATTGTAACTAAAGACATCCTTATTCTTTGATTTATATTCAAGGACTAAAGTATTCCTTAATTCTTAGATACTTATTCAATAGAAGTAGATAAATATCTTGCAAGAAAGCTCTCTATATTCTTCAATGTATTTGACAAATGTTGAGATCCCATGGTAGTAGTTTCATTCTTATTTTCTTCACCTTTTAAACATTGGGGTATGTTTGGAAGTTAAAATTAAAAACAAAAGAGTAGGGGCTTACGTGTAAAGTATGTACTCATCCTTAAAAAGATTTCAACTTGCTATAACGAGATGTCAACTCATTCTCTTTTTCAGGGTATTTTCTATCCTTCTCTTTTCCCAAAAATAATGCTTTTAATCAACTTATCCAAGTAATAAAACAAAGGTAAAGTGGTAGAAGGTTTGTTAACATTTCAATAAAGTTTTTCTTCACATCATTTGTTGCCTGATGTATGTTTGATGTTTAAAAACAGACACGTTGAAGCTTTATTCTAATTAACTAATTGATTCAACGGTAAGCCTCTTTCAATATTAAGTAATATCATCGTCATAAATCATCATCATATAACTTGGTTTAATTCCTCATATTCTTTGAACTTTTGCTATTTAGTCTTTGTTTCTATTCTCAATAATTTAGTACTAATAGTCTGTTAATAAATTCTCGTTCAATTTTAATATTCGAATTTTCTATTTAAAAAATGAAAATCCAACTAATAATAAATTTAATACAAATCTGACAACAAGGTTATTAATCCATATATTACATAAAATCAGCATTCGAAATCAATATCAATAGCGATAATTTAGACATTAAAATTTAATAAGAGTAATTTAGATCTTTTTAAAAATACTAATTTATTTACTTGTAAATTTTAAATTATTTCTTATTTAATGTAAATTTATATTCTATACTTATATTAAATTGAATAAAGGGACAAAATGAGTATATTAAATTTATTTTTATTAATATAACAGCACGAGTAAATGATTTCTTCTCTTTATTTGTGATTTCATCTTAAAAAACCCTTAAATCCATAGATTTGTTTTTGTCTTCTTACTAGATTCACATTTATAAGCTTTGTTTTTGTTCATGTGTCTGGGTTTAGTTTCTCTTTTCTTTTCCAATTTTTGAATTGCAGTAGAGATCAATTGAAGACAATTTGGACTTTTTTGAATGTGAATTAAGAAAATGAAGAAGATCGAGACTGTTTCGTTTTCCAGACACGTAAGCATTGACAGTTTTCTGACACAAGCACCAACGTTCACGATTAACGGTTGAATATTAAAATTATTGTTCTTCTCAAATTTTAATTTGATTTTTTATTGGTTAATTTTTCTGTTTTGATCAAATTAATAAAAATAAAATCAACTCCGAAGGAGAGTAAACAAGATGATTCACTTTCATTTAAAAATCACAATAGGTCTATCTTTGGTATTTTAGTGGAATTTATGTGATAATACATATATTTACATAGTCACTAGCTTTATCAAACCTTTAATCTATTTCTTAATTTTGCTACAGCTTATATCTAATAAAATTTATCTCAACTTTGAGAATTTTAAAGTTTTTTAATCTACTTATTTACCTTCTGTTACAATTACAAATAAAGGGACTAAATTCCTAAACTTGAAAGCAGAGGACCAAATTTCAAAACTTTAAAAAGTACAGAGACTGGAGACAAAATTAGACTTATAACTTTTTATTCAACCCATTAAATTAACTTATAACCATGATTATTCTTAAGACATTATGGTGGGGTGTGTTGTTTAAGCAATCAATGTGAAAGCACTTGTTGTATTTATCTACAACCATCTGAATCATGATTAGGTTAAATTAATGAATAATTTGGAAATGAAAACTAGAAAGGTTCTGGACCAATAAAGTAATATAATCCAAGCAATTTTATTTCAACATGGAAAATGATGTGGATCCACATAATCCACACCTTCCAAAACTTATCAAAAACCTTCCCCTTTTTTTCTTTTACCTAATTGGGTTTGAGTGCGTTGAAGCGCATTATTCTCTTATTTATGGGTTGGAGAGGGATTATGGGTAATTTTAAGTATTGTGTTAAAAAGAGCCAGATATAATCAGAAAATTATTCAAAAAAATTTTATGTTGCCTTTTTTTTTTTTGTTCCTTTCTTTTTACTTTTGTTCCTTAATATCATATCAAAAAAATGTGAGAATTATGATATTTGAAAGTTTGGATGAAATTGAAAAGCTCAACAAAGGTTAGCCAGTGAAGAATAAGGGACCTCCACATCAAAATTGGGAATGAAAAGGTTGAGTGAGATGTAAAGAGGAGAGGATGACAATGATATGTGATGGATCTATGCATTTCTTTTTTTAATTTTAAAAAAATTGTTTTAGGTAATAAGTATAAGTATATTCGTGTCTGTAAATATAATTAATATACGTTCGAAATAAGTATTATAAAGCACAACAAATAGGTAATCAAAATATCTCCGAACATAATGGGATTTAAATAAAAATAAATATGAAATGAATTCACTCAGAGTTTTTTTTTATACCGTACACACACTACATCAAACTGTCCAAAAAAAATCTACCACTCACTTCCCTAAAGGCTCGAACTCAAGTGAATTTTATGGAGGAGCAATTCTTGGCCACCAAACTAAACCTAGGAATTTAAAGCTGTACATGATTCACACACTATGTAGAATTATATCTAACTGAAAATCTATCACCTGCTATCCTAAAAGCTCGAACCCGAATAGATTATATGAGTAAATAATTCTTAACCACTAAACTAAACCCAAAAATGTAAGTGTTTCCACAATAAAAAATTATAACCTATATGATTAAAGTTGTCAAAATCTTAACTATAGTTAAAACTAAAACCTTATTGGGTTTTCGCCTCTGGCTAGGATTGAAAAGGAGAAGCAGCCCCAAGCTTCTTTTTCTTTCATAAAGGAAAATAAATGGGGGCAAACAAGCCTCCCATCCCCTATGAAATTTCTCAAAAAAAATAATATTTTTTATTAATAATTAACATAATTGTATCATATTTATATATATTTTTTATGCTTATAATATTTTATATTTCGAAATTTTAATGTATTAACATATTCTTTGTTATATAACTCAAAAACTATTCATAATTTTTAATTTTTGTGTATAAGTTTTGATCATATTTGTTTTTTTTATAAAATAATTAGAACTATTCATAGTTCTTCCCCAACCCATAAATAGAATGATAATACGTTTCAGCGCACTTAAACTCATATCCTTTTATATTAACAACAATACCATACCAATCGAGCTAATACTCAATCAACTAATTTGATTAATTTTTATAGTTACCATATGTAATTTATATGTATATGGTTTTGGGGGTAGAATAGGAAGTAGGTGTTAAAATGGGTGCAAAAATTGCTAAAAGTCATTATCCAAAATTGAATAAATGCAACTGCCAATGAGTTGTGCCAACTAACTACCAACCCTTTACTCTTCATTTCATTTCAATCCCATCCCATCCAATCTCAAACTATTATTCTTTTATATTTATATATATTTAATAAAACTGAGTGAGTCTTAACTCGATCGACATAGACATTATTGTCAATACAGAAGAGGATATAGGTTCGAGTGCGCTGAAACGCATTATTCTCCTATTTCTGGGTTGAGGAGGAGTTATGAGTAGTTCTAGGCATTGTGTCAAAAAGAGCATAAATGATCAAAACCTATAATGAGACTGTTAAAAAAAAACTCGATAAAAAATTTCCAAGTAATTGGATTTGAACCCGTATTATTTACATCAATAAAATAGTAACTTCACTATTAAACCAAAACTTTATTTCAACATGATATTTACATTTTAATTGTATTATGCATATTTTATTACCCATCAATTGTATATATATTGATAATATTGTTGATTGAGTTGGTGTCACAACCACGATAGAAAAATTGTAATGCATTTAGTATTTTTAATATGGTGTATTGACGTGTTTAAATTTTATTTTACTCACAATTTAATCTATTGTATTTCATTTTAATATTGTACATATTTCATATGTTATTATTAGTTAGTTTCAAACCTTACGTTTCATTATTTACTATATGTTATTTTTAAACTAACATCTGTGTTTTAAATACGTAGTTTTTACACACATAGAGTTTCTATTTTTTGTTATGTTTATCTTATTTTTTATGATGTGACATTTCATTATTCAAAAATTAATGATTGCATTAGCATACATGGATTAAATATCTAGATTATATGTAAGTATTTTATCGAGTTGAGGTCACCAGCTCAGTTATGAAATTACAAAAATATTTATTTTTTTAAATTATAATTAATATTATTATGATCACACTTCTATCTTTTTGTATTTTTATATCACCTTAAAATAACACAATTACAAATTACAAATTCAAAAATCAAACACGTGTTCAATATATAGTATTAAATTACAAGTTCATTACTACTCCGCTTATATTAATTATTAAATAAATCTTAAAATAAAATATTTTTGACATACAATATTTTCTTTTACCCACATTGTAAACCAGGGCAAAGCTAAAAAAAAATTTTGGGAGGTCAAAATTAAATTACATACTTTTACGATAGTAAAAATATAATTTCACCATTTTAATAGTTTATATCTTTATAATTTTTAAAAGATTAAATCAAATTTTTATCATTTTTGGAAGGGCTAAAATGTAATTTTATCATTACTAATTTAAAATTTTTAAAATTATAAAGGATCTAAATGAAAAATTTTCTATTTTAAGGGGTCCAGGGTCTTGCCTAGAGGTGCTCATGGGCCGGGCTGAGCCCATAAAAAAATTTTGGCCCGGGCCCTGCCCGGCCCAAAATATGGGCCTGAAATTTTGCCCAGGCCCGGCCAGGGAAAAAATCATAAGCCCGGTCCATTTTTTTAATAAATACCAAAAATTTATTTTAAAAATTAAAAAAAAAAGTATTTTAAAAGTATTTTAAAAATATTTTAAAATTTAAAAATAAAAAAAATATTTTAAAAATAAAAATATTAAAAATATTTATTATATCGGGTCGGGCCAAAAAAGTGGTGCCTGAGACCCGACCCATTTTCTAAAAGGGCCTCGTTTTTTTGCCCTAGCCCATATTTCGGGCCTATATTTTTACCCAAACCCTCCCATATTTCGGGCGGGCTGCCCGGCCCATGAGCAGCTCTAGTCCTGCCAGCCCGTAACTTCGCCACTGATTGTCTAGTTATATTTAAAACTTTTGCAATATTATTATAATATTAAATGTTTTATATGATTATTGAGAAATCATAAATATTATAAGTTATGGAAGTGGTATTTATGTGAATGAAGCCATTTATATTAGTTTAGTTTGCATTAATTATCACATTTCTTGCTTACTTTTATTGAGGCATTGGCACTAAATGTGCTTAATAAGAAAATAACAATAACCCTGAAGTCTTGTAGGATTGGATCTTCATTTTTATATTATTTTTACTTATTTTTTAATTTTTGAAAATAAACTCAAATTTTGGCAGGTGACTCGGATGCCTCCGATTTGGGTTAGGTTTGGACAATGGTTTTAAAGTTTTGGATATTAAAAATATTTTAAATTTTAATTAATTATAAAACATTAAAATGTTAATATTTAAAAATATTAAATATTTTTAAGAAGTAAAACAAACCAACAAACCCGATCGAGTTGACCTAAAAACAGGCATTGACCTATGGTATTACTCAACTCATGAACAATTCTACTCAAATTTCTTTTATTGATTATAAAATATAAAGATATATGTTGTTAAAATGATGAAATTGTATTTTTACCATTGTAAAAATATATAATTTAATTCCGCCTCACAAAAATTTTTGACTTTATCCCTGATTATTGCCCGACTAGATTATCGATCCGAGCCTCCCTTTGCTTTCATGTTGGTCAATAGAGAAGGGATCATTAAAATGGGCTTCTCTTTTAGCTTGAGAATAGCGTTTCTAGCCTTTTTGAGACGAGCTTAAGCCTACGCTTTCTTGTAACTCTTTTCATGTCTATAAAAATTCTGATTTGATTATGACATACTCCTGATGCGAGTGAAATTATGTAAAAGAAAAATAAAGTTTAAATGAAATGACAAATTAAAGCTTTGTGAATTAATATCCTAAGTACAAGTTTGGATATTGTGAATTTATTTTTAGTTTTTTTTTTATAGATTTTATATAAACATATGAAAAACCATAATAATATTTAATAGATTATTATTAATTATATCCATATATAATAAATAATTTTTTTCATTAAATATGTTTTATTTCTAGAGTTTAAAATTTTCATCTTTAAAATACATATAAATGATGAATAAAAAATAAATAAAACCGATTTACCTTTAAAAAACCAAAAGAAAATCACAAATTACGAAAAAACTTCCCCATTATCTTTTCGCAATCTCGAAAAGAGACAACCTCTCTCCATCTTACTATGTGTGATGCAACTCTGTCGGTGACCGACCTTCCCATAATTCAAGTTTTAAAAATTAAAACTTTATCTGCAAACCAAAATTTTAATCCCTATAAAAAGAAAACCTTTTCCAATATTTTATTATTTTTTACAAAATAGCATTTTTGGTTAAAATATCTTTAACTTCTTCTACTTTTCATGCATTTGAAATTTAGTCCTTTTTTTCTTTTTTCATCAATTTTGTCCTTCTATTTCTGGTTAAAAATTATTTTTTAAAATTTTTTGATATGATATTTTGAAATAAGATAATACTCGCTAACCATGTAACAAAAGATAATATTGCAATGAACCCGAATTTAACAGATGAATCAAAGATTAAATTCTTTAAAATAAAAGCTAAACGGACTAAATTTTAAATTTACAAGAAAATGTAAGGACTTGAAATGTATTTTAACCGTAACTTTTTGAAACTAAAAAACATGTATAACCGGCTGGTTTGGGTACTATACATAGGAGGGTGTGCATAGTAAACGTGGGCTGTCAGTGGTCCACGTCATCAACCTGAACTTTAAGCAATTTATGCTAAACGTCACCGTTTTAATCATGAATTGATATTTCCCCTTTTCTCTTTCTTTCTTTTTTTTTTTTTTAAAACTTTTTCTTCTTCAAAATTTTCATCTTTTCTTGAAGAGCACATTGAACACATTTAATAAAATTAATCTAACTCTAAAAATAAAACTAATCAAAACTTTTTACTTTAAGGACTGTTTTTATAAGAAATTATCATCAAAGTAATAAAAATAATTATCAATTTAAGAAAATTTTTTTATAAAAAAATTAATAATATAATCAAATAACATATTAATTACAAATTATGTATTTTCTGTAATATTATAAAATATTCAATCAACATCATAAAATTTTAAATTTATTAGTTCTTGGGTTAATCTAATCTTTGGTTTTGGAGTTTTACTTTCAGGGTTTGTTTGGACGGGTGTTTATTTTCAATTTGATGCGTTGAGTACCACTATTTTTATACTAACCTCAAATAAATGCACCACTCATAATGAAATAAATTCAACAAAAAAACAGAAAAAAAATAAAATTAATAAAAAAAAACTAAGAAAAGAGAGTTTTTGAATCTTTCACTATATATATACTAAGAAAAAACAAAAACAAAAGCACTATTAAAATCTACATAAGAAAAGCAACTTTTTATAAACTAATAATATTGTACGAACAAAAAATAATAAATGAATAATTTTTATACAAGTATTATTTAGTTTATTTATTATTATATTCCCTTTCTCTCTAGAGATTATCAACCCTAAGCCATTGAAACTTTTTCAAAGCACAAGGTTCTTACTTATTAGCCGTTACAATTCCTACCAAAATCCAAAAAAATAAATTTAGAAAATCAAAAAATCATTTTTTTCAACATTCCCAATTTTCCATCACAAAAAAAAAAACAAACAAAAACAACACTTAAATCCATAGATTTCTCTTTTTGTGATTTTTTTTCATCAACTTGGTTACTATTGTTGATTAATAATTTTCCCTTTTAATCTTGTTTGATTTGTCAACTTGAAAAAGAATTTCTCTTTCAAAGTATTGTTTTTGGTTTGCAAAAAGATTGATTCCTTTTTTCTAAAACATCACTCCAGTTCTTCCCTTCCCCTGTTTCTTCTCTGTTCTTCAAGCTTGGTTTCTGTTTCGATATTTCCATCAAAACCCATCTCCTATTTTCTATGAAGTTGTTTCTATAAAGTTTTTGTTGTAAAAAAGAAGGAAAAAAAATTGACGGTTTCTATCAGAGAAATATACAATAAAGAGAAGAAGAAGAAGAAAACATAATAAACTTTCTCATATTTTATATTCTTTTTTGCTTCTTTTTTCGGTTTTCTCTTAGCTTTCAGTTTCATTTATTAGATTCACTTTTTGCTTCTCGCTCTCTCTCTCTCTCTCTTTCTCTCTCCTATGGTCACAAGAATTTCTTTGATTTTCTTTTGATCCAGCAGATAAACAGCCTTTTTCTTTTTAACATTATTACATAACCCCATAGCCAAGACCTTGCTTCTTCTTTCTAAGCAAGCACCTTTAAGCCTTAACCTTCATCCCCTTTTATTTGTTCCTTTCAAGATTTTTCATTAAAAAGGCTAAAGAGAAAGCATGGGAAATTCTTTTTTTTTAGGAATATTGGTAACAATATCCCTGTGCCTTCAGTTGTTTGGTGGTGGTGCTTATGGTCTTGGTGTGAATTGGGGTACCATGGCATCACATAAACTTCCCCCCAAAACAGTGGTTCAGATGTTAAAAGACAATGGAATAAAGAAAGTTAAGCTTTTTGATGCAGATTCAACTACTATGAATGCTCTTGCAGGAAGTGATATCGAAGTCATGGTTGCTATTCCTAATGATCAACTTCTTGCCATGAACAGCTATAAACGTGCTAAAGATTGGGTTAGGAGGAATGTCACAAGATATAATTTCGATGGAGGTGTTAACATCAAGTAAGTCCAATTTTTGACTTCTTTTATATTAATCATATATCTGTTGGTTGGTCTTTATTTACTGATTTATCTCTTTTAATGCTGTTGGGTTTTCTGAGGCAGTTTCTAGGATTTATTTAAGCTGCTGATAAAATATTGTTGTGTTCTTTATTGAGGATTTTGATAAATTGGATGCTTGTTTTGGAAATTGTTAAGAGTTTGGCATTATGGAATTTTGGTTCTTAATCTAAAGTCTTTGCATTTGAATGTTGAAGTATTCGGTGTTAGATTTCTTTATATTTGAAAGAATCAATATATTATGCTTGAATTCGATAGTTCTTTGCCACAAGAGCCGAGTCGAGCCGGGTTGGACCCTAACTAGCTCTCCGCGAGCTGTTGTTTCTATCCACAATGCTCCAACTATTGAAATTCACAGCTTGTTTAGGTTGGAACCAAGATTGGGAAACTTAATTAGTTCTTGTTTGGTAGCAAGTAAGGATTAGTTTATCAGTTGACCTAATCATTGATCTTAAATTGGATTACAATTAGAACATATTTATTTGGTATGCATTCAATGTCCTTAGCTGGGAATGACTTTTTCTAGCACATTTATTTTCAAATTTTAAATCAAATGTTCACTTGAAAAATAAGCAAAAGGGGCAGATGATGTGAACTCTTGTTGGAAAAGTTTTCCAGGAATCTTATCACATAAATTCAACTTGTTATCCCCTTTGGTACATATTCCAGACTGAGATGACTTTAGATTCCTTCAACATTTGCTGTTCCTTTTCACCTTTATTCTTAGCATCAAAGGACCATTTTAGAATCTGATACAATGTGCATTATTTCTCAATACATGCGTGGTTTAAGCTTTTATGAGGGTTTCCTTGAAGCTTGTCCTTGGATGAAATAGTAACTAAACGAATGGATTGTTACGTTCATATTGTTCATTTGATTAACGTTTCGAAGATTCTAAGCGTGACTTCACACGAAGATGATTGAAAGATGCTAATGATTTTATGTTTTGTTAATGGTGAAGGAAAGAATATGCTTATCTTGCTATTAAATCTGTGGGATTTCTTAATGTCATCGAACAGGTATGTAGCTGTTGGCAACGAGCCGTTTCTCACAACTTACAACGGCTCGTTCATAAACATCACGTTCCCTGCGCTTGAAAATATTCAAAATGCACTTAACGAAGCTGGGGTTGGGGACTCGATAAAGGCAACCATGCCTTCAAATGCAGATGTCTACAACTCACCAGAAAGCAACCCTGTTCCATCAGCTGGTCGGTTTCGGCCTGATATCAGTGGACTTATGACACAGATTGTTGAATTTCTAGCCAAGAACGGTGCACCTTTCACCATAAACATCTACCCTTTCCTCAGTCTCTATGGAAATGATGACTTCCCCTTTAACTATGCTTTCTTTGATGGAGGAAACCCGATTGTTGATAACGGGATTCAGTACACGAACGTTTTCGATGCCAACTTTGACACATTGGTTTCATCTTTGAGAGCTATAGGGCATGGGGACATGACCATTATTGTTGGGGAGGTCGGTTGGCCCACAGACGGAGACAAGAATGCCAATATAGCTAATGCTCAGAGATTTTACAACGGGCTCATGCCTAGACTTGCAGGCAACGTCGGCACACCTTTGCGGCCAGGATATTTAGAAGTGTACTTATTTGGCCTTCTAGATGAAGATGTAAAGAGTGTTGCTCCGGGAAACTTTGAGCGGCATTGGGGAATCTATAGGTATGACGGGCAGCCTAAATTCCCACTCGATCTTTCAGGCCAGAATCAGAACCGGTTCCTCATCCCTGCTCAGAATGTCGAATATCTTCCTCAGAAATGGTGCGTGTTCAATCCAAATGCTAATGACCTGAGCAAACTTGCAGACAACATAAACTATGCCTGCACCTTCTCCGATTGCACAGCACTTGGCTACGGATCTTCATGTAACATCCTGGATGCGAATGGGAACGCATCCTACGCATTTAACATGTACTACCAGGTGCAAAACCAGGATGACATGGCCTGTAATTTTCAAGGTCTAGCCACGGTTATAACACACAGTCCTTCACAAGGGACTTGCAATTTTATCATTCAAATTGCATCTTCTTCTTTTGCTATTGGTCCCTCACTGATAGGAATGACATTTTTTGCTGTAATAGCAACTGTATTGCTGTAAACTTGATTCTGTAGATAACTGGGATGTTGCTCTCTACTTCTTTTCAATTCATTTTTGCTAGTCTCTTTTGTATGTCACAGATTCTTGGGTTATTTTTTGAATCGATTGACTTCAAATAATAAATCCCATGGATTTATTGGTTTTTTACTAGAACTAAATCCCTTGGTTTACTAGTCCTCCATGGTTCATTTCATCGCTGCGAAACGTATGTAGTTATTAAATTTCGTGAGACATTAACCACACGTTCACATGCCATTGTTAATTATGTTTAGGATCAAGCTAGATTCGATTCGAATTGGGACATGAATTCTTCACTATTAAGGAAAAATAAAATAGTGATTCAAACTAGTCTTAGTCCCTGTTGTGTATGTATATGTAAAGAAATTTTCTCACATGGTTTGCATTTATAACGAAAATCCAAGTTTCATAAGGGATGAATAAGCTTTATGAAAAGAGGATACACAATACGAATTCCTAAGGAACGTGTTCGAATCTATTTGCAAGAGTTAATGTTTTGAAAATTTTCTAGTGTAATTGCGCCTATTTAAGTCTTCAGTCTTACCATACACAATTGTACATGTGTGGATTTTAATTTGCCTACCTTACAATTTTCTCTTTCTTCTTCACCATTATTTTCATCTTATTATATTCAACGACAAAGTTAAAATATTATTTTTGGGTGGTCAGGCAAGGGCAAAATTTTTAAAAAAGAAAAATTTAGGAGGTGAAATTAAATTGTAACAATTTCATCATTTTAATAGTTTATATCCTTATAATTTTTAAAGTATAAAATCAAACTTTTTTTAATCATTTTTTGGGAGTCAAAATGTAATTTTACCATTACTAAAACGGTCTAAATGATTTTTTTTTTAGTGGGACTGAGGCCCCTACCAGCTCTCTAACTTCATCACTGAGGCCACAGTTGAATTATAAATTTTTAGAAGGCTAAAATACAACTTTATCATTATATTAATTTAAAATTTCTTAAATTCTAAAGAATTTAAATGAAAATTTGACTATTTTAGGATTTTCTTCCCACAGTCCAAGTTTTAGATAACCCTAAATGACAGACAAAATTTTCAAAATTATAAGGTTGAAGATGATTTATATATTACATTTAAAAACACACTAATAGTAGTAATTATTTAACACCAATACCTTTTACTCATTAAGGTTGCATGAATATGAATATAGCTTCATCAACTGTTCAGTGTTTATCAAATTTAATAAATGAATATGAGTAAAATTTTAAGGCCCGTTTATTAGCTGAACTGAACATGAAAAAGGCTTATTGGATTCATTTATATTTATGAATAAATTTATTTATGTTCGTTTAAAGTTAATCTAAAACTCGTATATTATTCGATTATTATATGTTAATGTAATTATTAAATAATTTTTACGTAAAATTAATTAGTCACCATTATTTAGAAGATTCTAATAGAAAAGAAATTGATTAAAATTATTAAAAAAGAAAGAAAAATAAAAAATAATTATCATCGCTAACCATTTTCATTTAAAAAATAAATTTACAACCAACGAGGCTATAGCTTAATGGCAATGTTAATGTCTTGAGAAGTTTAAAATCTCAAGGATGAGTCTCACCCTATGTAAATCATATGTAGATTCTCAGCCTATATTTATTTTGGTTCATGTTTCACCGTATATCGACCTTTTATATCCATAATCTAGGTTTAAATATATTCTAGTTATCAATCTAATCATATTTTATAATAATTAATTCTATTTATAGCTGTATGTATAATTTCTAAAAAAATTACATATGTTAATTGAAAAATACACTGTATCTGACATATAATTATATTAGAATATAATATGATTTATAATTTAATTTGGTAATATTTAAATTATTTGATAGCTAATTACATTTTGATTACTTTTAAATAAAATAATAATTAATTAAAAAGGGTAAAATTCTCCTTTTATTAAAAATTATTTAACAAATAAAGTTTAAGTGGAAGTGGGAGTGGGAGTGGGACTTTTTCAAATTGAATTTTTTTTTTCATATAAATTGGGCCTTGAATAATTATTTTTTAAATTCTTCTTGGAAATAAAAATTGACTTAACCCAACTGCACTCATATAAAAGTTGATTTTTTTTTTGAGAAAGGTGGACAAATAAACATTAACAATAAATCAGAAAGAGAGGTTCTCTCACAATCATGAACCCTAAAAAACCCCTACCAACACAACAAACCCATTTGTGCTTTCTCTCATTTGGATGTGAAATCTAATAAGAAGAAGAAGAAGCAGAATTATTTGGATACCCACAACTTTGTTTTACTAAAATTCCTTTTCCCTATGCTTTTGGCATTTTGCATATTCTTTTCTCACCTTTAAATCTTTCAACCCAAACCATCCTCAACCATGCATGTTTTCACCCACTATTCATGGGAATCTAATATCATTCATCTTTTTGACTATTTTTTACTTTTCTAAATTTTATTTTAATTTCATTTAATGGGTTTTTTTTAATTTGAATAAATTATATTTATAGTCGCTCAATCATTTGATTATTTCTATTCTGATCATTATCATTACTGGTTTTTAATATTGAAATATTTTATATAATTCATATCATATAAAAATTATATTTATGATAATAAACATTTAAAAATATATTAAATTTTCTGTGTATAAGTATTAATATTATAAATAAACCCGACCCGTAAATTCACAAATAATGAATATAATAACTTATTTTTAAAGTCATCAAAAATAAAAATTCAAATAATTGATGAAATGCATGAAGCTCCCCTCCATCAACAAGCATGTCTTTGGGCCTTCTTTAAATTATTTCCTTTTTCAAATTTATTTACACAATTCTCTCCCTTTATTTTTATTTTCTTTTTATTGATATTGACAATTAACCTTCATCTACTTCTTATTATTATTATTATTATTATTATTATTATTATTAACTCCCTTCCCTCATTTTCATGTATCAATGCATTATCATAAATGTCGGCAATCAATATATTGATGAAACGTTTTTGTGATAAAAAGTTTTGTTTTATGTATATGTACCACAAATTATTTTATCCACCTTTTCCATTATATTATTTATGATCTCTTTTTAATTATTTAATGACATTTCAACAAAAAAAATTTATATCATTTACACATAATTTTGGTAAATTTTTTCACCTTAAACCTAAACTCAAATTTAGATTTGGAGTTTGAGGTAAGTCAGAGATTCGAGTTTGGGGTTTATGATTTAGAATTTAAAATTCGAGGTTCAAGATTTAAAGATCAGGGTTCAGGGTAAAAAAATTTACCAAAATTATGTGTAAATGACATTGAAAAAAATTACTAAAATAGCATTAAATAATTAAAAAGATACCATAAATGATGTAATAGGAAAAATTCATAAAATAATTTCTCGTATATATACATATTTACATGTACAATATATATTATAACGATTCAATAGATTTAAATAGGACATAAAAATAATAAATCATGTTGGTGATGAAAAGGATAGGTGTAATAATTTTATTTTTTTTGTGTATTAATGACAAAAGTGAAATATAAATATATAAAATGAGCGATATATAAGAAAATAATAGGATTGGTGTAGTTTTCAAATATGGGCACTATAGTGAAAGGGACCCATTCAAAGATGTTGAGTGGTATAACACATAACAAACAATCAACTAAATTCAAATGACTTGTCACTTCCATTATTCAATTTTAACTTCTTAGGCTTATAATTTCAAATAGAATATTTTTTTAATTATTCTTAAGGAATTTTAAATATTTAAGAAAAAGGGGGAAAATAAGATTTGTCTCTTTACATCTGTAATCCAATGTTTAATTTGGTCATCTAACAGATTATTCTTGCAAGATTTATAAGAAAGAAAATGGAATATCTCATTTTTTTTATTTTTTAAATTTATATTTTTTCCAAAATATTAATTTATAAATTTCAACATTTTAAGTTTCAATAATGGAATATCTTGTAATATTATTATAATCTTATGTTAGAATAATTTTGAAATATTTATAGCACGTCAATAATTATAAGTGATAGATAGTAAATTATTTCAAAGTTATAATTGAAGGACTAAAAGCGATCAATTATGTCTTTTAATTATTAAATGTTATATCATTTGGTTATTAATAAAAGGTT
Source organism: Gossypium hirsutum (assembly GCF_007990345.1). NCBI lineage: Eukaryota > Viridiplantae > Streptophyta > Magnoliopsida > Malvales > Malvaceae > Gossypium > Gossypium hirsutum. Next base: position 59,753,887 of record NC_053447.1, read on the forward strand.
ATGTGTCAAGAGGAGAAGGAATTGTATGAAACTGTGATTCCACGTCATTCTTATCCCTTTCCAATAAGAGAATAACAAATCAGATTTTTCCTCCTGAAAAAAATTCAAATTTAACTAAAAATGCTGAAAATCAGGAGTAAAAATCTGATTTTTCATTCTCCTATGGTAAAGGGATAAGGATGACGTGGAATCACAGTTTCATACAATCTTTTCTCTCGTTAAGAGATATAATTATTTAAATAGATAGTTATTGGATAGGTATGTATGTATCAAGGGGTGTAAGGATTTCTATAAATAGGAATCTTATTTCATTTGGAAGGCGAGACAAAACACATCAAAAGCTAGGTTAAATTTTACTATTGGTCCATGTATTATGAGTAAGTTGTTGATTTAGTTCATGTACTTTAATTTGATAAAACTTAGTCCTTGTACTTTTCAAATTGATCAATTTTAGTCTCTATACGGTTTAAAATTTGAAATTTCATTCATGATCCAAATAGAAGTAGTTTAATCTATGGCTAAATTTTGTTAGTATTAATCTTGTATTGTGTTTAAAGTTGTAGATTTAACTCATGTTCTCCAATTGAATCATTCTTAGTCCTTATATTTTTCGAATTTCGAAGTTTTAGTATTGAAGCAAACGACAGTAGTTATATCCATGAATTGACTTTTTGTTTTTGTGAATAATATGTGGAAGTAGCAAGTTGACATAACATTACACATGGAGTAATATGTTTGCCACGCCAAAATTTGAAAATAACGAAACTTAACTTAATGAATTTAATAATTATCATTTGGTAAATATTACAATTTTAAAATTCAAAAAGTACAATTACTAAAAATGACCAAATGAAATTATAGGGACTAAACCCACAACTTACTATTAATAACACCGACTGCGTCTACAAAAAAAATCATCATCGTTAATCCAATGATCATTAAAAACACTAATTGTGTTCCCTCTTACAATCCGCCATCTAGTACCTTCAAGAAGCACTACTTTAACCTTATGAATACTCTTCCAAATGAAAGAGGGAGATGCACCCTCCGTCGAATCAAGAAAATCCTGCATGAAAGAGACTCAGGCAAAGTAAGGAACTTCAAGCAACACCAAATTGAAATAATACAGATTACGGATGCCCAATCCACCAAACTTCTTCAGAACGCAAAGCCTATCCCAAGACCCTCAGTGAATTCTCTCCAACCACCCTCAGAGAGTTCATCATTTTTTGCAGATCACCACAAGAATTATAGGGAAGCAAAAACACTCATGCTATACACTGAATAGCCTAAACCACTGTTTTAATCACCACTTCCTTCTTTGCCATTGAAAAGAATCTATTCTTTCAACTGAGGATACGCTTTGTCAAACGTTCCTATATAAACGCGACCTCCTTTTTTTTTCCAATAAATTAAAGATGATAGACCCAAGTAGCTCCCATGGTTAAGGGGTGTCATGACACCACGTATGGTATGGTAGAAATAGTATGCCTTACCTGTTGTTTAGTATTGGAAGTAAACTTGATGACAGATTTAGGAAATTTATAGCTTACCCACACGCTTACAAATCTATAATATATTAAATGAAAATTCTCTAAGGGTTCATTTATTGGCACATGATAAGTTTTCTTTTTCAAAATATTTTATTTCAATTTTTTAATGTTACATTTTTGGTCCGCTTAAAAAAATTTAAAGAAACTTTATTTTGAATAATATTTTAATTATATTTGCTTCGAATTATTCATAGCTCCTCCCTAACCCATAAATAGGAGTATAATGCGCTTCAACGCACTCGAACCCATATCCTCCTGTATTAATAACAATATCCATACCAATTGAGCTAAACTCAATCGACATTTTGACCAGTATTTTTAAAAGAATTGATCTTCACAATTATGAGTATATTTTGTTGAAATGATGTATTTGAAAATATTTGACTATATTTTAACTCACAAATCGATTTAACATCAGAGCTCAATCTTAAACAATTATTATATTTAATTTCTATAATTAATATTATTATAATTTAAAATAAATAAATTATTTATTTTAAAACTTGTTATAACACTGCTAATTCAGGGCGAAAAGTCAATCATTTCCTAAATTCCTACCTTTCATCTTCTAAAATTTTATCATAAACATCTTATAAAAATTAATAATTTTATTATACATAGTTTAGTGCTCAATAGATTAGTTTCGTACTAACTCAAACAAATAATAACAATGTATGAAAATTACTAAATTTATGCTAAAAAAATCGTACTTATTATTTCGAGTTTTATCCTGTTCTTGTAATTCACCAAAATAAAATTATGCTAATATTAATACTGGTAGGTAGTGTAGGAAGTGAAAGGAATTAATTTAAGCTTCATGGCATTGAAATCTATATGTAAGAAATCTGGTTTGCCCTTTGTTCAAATTTCAAGTTTAGTCCCTATGCGTTACTCAAATTTAAGATTATATAATAATGGTCAAATTTCAATTTTGGTCTCTGTACTACACTTAAATTTAAAATTTAGTATTTATACGTCAACTTTTTGGCATAATTTGGCACCTCTTTTACAATGCTATTGATTAGCTCAAATACTTTATTTTGATGAAAATGTTGATGTAACTCTTAAGAGTTGTTAGAACTATTAAAATTATTTGTTAAGTTCAATTCCATTGCAATGCCATTTATTGTTATAGGCTTCTAAGCGAGTATTTTTTAATTTCAAAATGTCACACCAACGAATTTAGCAAAAGAATTGAATAGTGCTAACAATTGGATCTGCATTTTAAAATTCAAAAAAAATAGAAGGATTGAATTCTTTAAAAAAAAACACGAAGACTAAATTTCAAATATAGAAAAAGTAGAAAGGTTTGGAGTGTATTTGAATACGGGGACGAAGCCAGGATAATTTTTACGGGGCTGAATGAAATTTTAATTTTTATAGTCTATATTTTTATAATTTTTAAAGGATTAAATCGAATTTTTATAATTTTAAGGGGGTCAAAGTGTAATTTTACCTTTACTAATTTAAAATTTTAAAATTTTTTAAATAGCCTAAATAGTATTTTTTTTATTTTATTTTAGGGGGTCGAGACCTCTGCCAACCCCCTAGATTCACCTCTGTTTGAATATTCAGTTATTTACTATATAAATTAGCTTAAAAAATAATTAATAATTAATTTAATGGGAAGCGTGGTAGGATCCCGCTAAGAATATGTAAGACTACATTTGAGCTTTGGCAATTTAATTTCATGGAATTTTTATGTATAATAATACTTTTTAGTGACATTTTTATTTTTTAATAATTAGTCAAAATTAGCAGAGGTTATTTTCTTATAAAATCATAATTTCAAATATTCAACAACCATAGTGGAGAAAATGGGGGGAAATGTTTTTGAATGAATAATATATATATACACAAAAAGCAAAGTGTATTTAATAAATCCAAAAGTAATAGAGTAAACATGATATACCCCATTTTGAAAATATTTTTAACACATGTTTAATATGTTTTTGTTTTATTCGCATATGAAATTTTAGGGTTTTTATATTAATAATGCAAAAAAAAATTAATTATAATAATTAGTTCTTTAGAGATTATTTATGAAAATGAATCGTTTTAAATAGTAAAAGATAGTGTTTATGTTCCTAGGTGACATCATCCTTAAAAGTACATTTATCGTTACTAAATAATTTCAGTTGAAGAAAAATATTTTTTTAGCTAGTGTCGCCACCCTATACGGTAAAATCGAAAATTTTAATTTCCCTCCTAATTTTTCCTTTTCACTGATCGTATATTCTTATATAAAAATATTGGTGTCGTCGTATAGGGTGGCGACACTATTTTCTATCATTTTCCCTAAACCCTAAATGAAAGAAGGAAAATTCATTTTCCAAAAAATGGAGGGAAATTTTAGGAAAAAAGGGCATATATTTGCACAGCACAAAATTAAAAACATTTTTATAAAAAGGAAAAAAAAAAGGAATCTGGTTTCAAAAGAAAACTGTTTCCCATTCTCATGAGAATCCATTGGTAGTAATAAATAAATTAAAAAGGTTAAAAGGGATAATTATGAAATAAAATAAAAAGTTGAGCTGCATGCTGGAATCCACAATCTAATCTCATCTATTTATTTAAATTGTGTTATTCACAAATAAGTTTTATTTTGCCAAGATTTTTTAATTTAAATTTTTTAATAAATATTAGCATTTTAAATCTTAATATTTATATTTTTTTATTAATTTGATTATTAATTTTTCAAAAAGGATTAAATTATTTTTTAATAGAAATATTTACTAAAATTTTAATTTTTTAACAATACCGACATATATTTGTCTTATATGTATTGTGAATATATAATTTAAATTTTATAAAAAAATTCAAAATTTAAAAGATTATAAAAATTTCATAAAAATTTTAATTAAAAAAGTATAAGGTGCATGTAGATTGCCATGCGAGTTATGATATTTAAAAATTTAATATTTTAGTAATCATTTCTATTAAAAAATGATTTGAAATTTTTTAACAATTTATGGTTAAATTGTATATATTTTTTAAAAGTTTGAAAACCAAATTTAACTAAAAAAAGGATCAAATTGACAAAAAAAATATAACCATATAAACATTTTGATGAGGATTAAAATTTTAAAATTTGTAATTGGATTTTTTTTTTTAATTTCAAAATTGTCCTACTTAAGACAATGTCCTTGAAATTCAAAATTAGCTAAGAAGTGGGGTTTATATATATATATATATATAAAGAAAATCCAAGAGTCCATTTTGATATTAAACGCATTTGGTCATGTTATTTTGATGAGCTAACCAACGTCATATAGTTTCCATGTTCCAAGGGTACTACACTTGTTTCATTAAACCTTACAACTTTGATTTACATTTTTTTGAGGTTTTATATATTTTTTATAAACCAAATTTCTCATTATGCATATGACTGATGAAGCAGCATAGAGGGAATTTTTGTTTTCCTGTAAAATAATAATTTAAAAATTCTAAAAAATAAAATAGTGATTATATATAATAGAGTTCATAAAAGTATATATAATATAATGATAGGCAGTAAACAAATAAGGGAATTACTACATTACTACCAGTGAAGAATTTCTTCAAATTTGATCCTATCTAGACTTTGATTTACATTGGGGGGGATAAAAGAGAAAAAGGGGAAGTGAGTCATCATATCATAACATCTCACTGCTCACTAGGAATTGAAGATAACAAAGACATCCTCATCTCCATCACTTTCTTGTGAGAATTGGAGTGCAAATAGCTCACAAAAGTAGGGCTTTTTGCTGGCCTATACTCTGGCAGCAACCTCCCTGACTTGTACCTCACCCCACATGCATTGCATAGTGTCTTTGGACCCAATGGTCCTGCTCTCCACTGTGGTGTCCTTTGTGCTAAGCAATGGCTGCACCTCCTTGGCTGCTGCTGGTTCACCCCATTGTTGTTCCCATCTCCTATACTCTCTTTACTCACCGCCGCCGCCGCCGCCTTCTCTTCCTCCATTCCCTCTCTCTTTGTTGATTCCTCAACCTCACTATACCCCACCATGCCACTGCTGCTGTCATCTTCCTTTTTGGGCATAATGAGTTCACTGTCAGCTAACCAACATGATTGTTGAAGCAAAAGAGGGTCAGAGTTTGGCAATTGGAGGCTTTGATACCAACTGCAAAATGGGTTGTTTTTGGTTTTGGATAATGTTGTGGAAACCCTCTTTCTTTTGCTCCTAGCCTTGCCTGGAACCACAATTTTCTGCAAGGAAGGTGGGGTGATTTGATGTGGTTTCTTTGAAGAATTTGTAGGCTTTGTTGTTGTTGTTGCAGTTGTGGTAACATTTGGAGCTGCTGTGGCAGCAACTGGGATGCAGTTTCCAGTGCTTGATAAACAGTCTTCTACAAATATAGACAACCACTCCAAACTCACATCCACTTCCTGCAATTTGTACAAAAAATACCAAGTTAGAGACTTTAAAACTCAAGCAAAAAGACCCCAACTTTGAAACAAGAGGCATGCACAAAGAGAAAGGAACAGAGACTGACCGTATTTTGAGTAGGGAAAAGGTCATCAATAGAGGCGCCCAGTTTAGAGCATGGTGATGAAAGGACTTGCTCTGGTTGATGATATTCACCCGAGACTGACACATTCCTGAGAAAATCCATAGCCAAAAAAACAAAACAAAATTTTTCTACTGTGTTGTTAAGCTTCAAGAAAAGAAAGTGAGAGGTAGGAACTTGAAGTGAAAACTGAAAACTGAAAATACCCTTCTAAGTACAGAGAAAATAAAACAAAGAGAAGATGAAGATGAAGAAGAAATGTTGGTTTAGAGCATAAGGGTTATAGGAGTTGAAGTACGGGGTTTTGCTCTGCTGTATTCAATATTTGTGCCCCCTCTTTATGGCCTAGTTTTCTGTCGGCAATAAAGCTAAAGAAAACAATCAAATTCAAAACTTATTGAATCACTAGGGAAAAGGGAGAAAAAAAAATAAAGAAAAAGAAAATTGCCCATATCTCTGTCTCACTGCTTAAACATATATACATATATATTATATAATAATATACAAGAATAAGACCAGTTTTTCTTTTATCTATCATATTATTCTTGGGGTTATTAATTTGGGGGGACAAATTTTGAATTTTGTTCTCTTTATGGTTTTAAATTTGGGTTAGATGAGGCAATGGAGGGAGCCATGGAGGGAGGAGTTTGAGTGCAACTGTGGAGAAGGTTCAGTGGGGTCAGAAATCCAAGGCCTGCTTGGACTCTGAAGCCTGCTCTGGTTTTTGAAAAAAGACCCTAAAAGGCCAAAACTTTAAAAAGAAAGAAAAACAATGAAAGAGGGGGCTAATGGGGATGGGACCAGGAAAGCCGAAGTACTATGTATTAACAGTGTCAAGCTTGCTACAGTATATATAACCTGCTAGGCTGATAGATTCTTAAGTAAAAGGTTAAACTTCCTTTTAAACCAGGCTTTTATCAGGTGATGTTGATCTTTGCAGAAGGCTGAGGGAGCCAATAGTATTTTCAATGTCAACTTTGATTGATCTCTAGCCTTTTATGTTACACTATGATTGTTCATTTCATCAAATGATCACATTTTTGTTAGGGTATTTGTGTATCAACATTTAGATAAGATATGGAATTAAAAACTCGAATCCAAATAACATAGATGTTAGCAAGGTATATAGTATCATGTCTTTAAAATCTAGCTGTTCCCTTCTAATGAATGGCCTCACATCCCAACAATAAGGCTGTCATTGTAAACCAGATTTCATGACTCTGCCCATAATAAATCTAATCAATAGGAAATAAAAACTTGAACCACCAGTTAAAATGGTTGAAAATGACACTTCACTCTGTCGGGTTGGTTCATAACTCAAATTTGAACCCTTGGGATTAGGTTAAGTATGTATCAAGCAAAGCAAAGTTTCTAGGAATTAAAACATGGGATCCACAGAAACTTTATGCTTGGTGGTTCATATTTGATATATATAAACAGATGAATGCTATTCCAAAGGAATAGTTTCTGATATTGGTCTGGTTCTTATTGGCAGAGTGCACTGCTAACTCTTTGAGATGTTGGTTCTACATAATCTTCTTCACTACCAGCATAATTACTCTGTGATGTATATACGCGTACATGAATAAATGTATGTAAATGATGGAAGTAAAATTATACATAGATGGACCCCACATCATTGCATCAGCCATTATCTAACTTAATGTATGGCCCCATCAAATGGTGGATCAATTACACAGTCAATGAATAGTAATTCGGTTCAACCAAATATGCTGGCCACCTTTTGATGACCAAGCCATGTGAAAACACTAGGGGAATTTTGAACATCCCACATTAACCCATCTCCTTATTTGTCTTGCCTTATTCTGGCCACATATAGATGTATCCATTTCTCTTTTTTTGAATTCAGGATTTACTCCGATTCGTTCGCTCAGTTACCTTTAAAAAGTAATATCGAATAAATTTAGAGATCGAATATGAATTATGCACTCCATAATTTTGAGTGGACTTGTGAGGGAGGGCTTCATTTTCTGTCTGGCAAAGGGACAGAGTCATCCCAACTGTTACCCTCAATGGGTAGAAATAGGACAATGCAAACAATAATTGTAGGGGGAAAGTAAAGGGGTGAGAAAGTTTTGAATTGATAATAATAATGAGGCAAGGAGAGGGAAATTTTATATATATGTGCCTCAAGGATATGATTCTGTCCTGCCATATGCTCAAAAGTCCACAAGCATGACAACACCACCACCCCCTCATTCCTTTCTCCATTATAATGAAGGCTGAATATATACTCCTTGGGATGGATTCCATGTGAGCTTGCCTAATCTTCAACAATCACTAATTTTGGGTTTCTACATCATATTCTCTTTTATAAAGAAAATTGAAGATAGAAGATGTTACAGATGTAAAAATTTGAATATCGAATTAATTGAATGTTGCATAAACTATCTAATATAAGCTCCTAACTATTCTGAAGGTAATAACTGTAGCTGAAAAACAGTTGGTCAAAAAGAGAATTAGGGTTTGTTGTATACTCCATATTTTGGTCATTGAGAAAAAAAGGGAAAAAGGTTGAGTTTGGTGTTACATTAATCACTGCAAACTCATGAAATGGACAGGTAGAAAAAGCCATAAACTTAGTGACTAAATATATGGACAATATTTGAAGTGAAGAAAGTGGAAAAATTAAACCTTGATTAAAGGTTATAGATCAGAAATAATAAAGATAAGGCCAAAGCAATATGAAAGGGATTGGAATTCCTTAAATACATATAACATGATTGTATGATTGATTAAATTTAAAAAAAAAAGTATTCTTATTTTCTTGTTAGAACAAATGACGATGTTGGGTTCAAACTTTGAATCTTCCATGTGAAATCATTTAAATATTTTAAGCCAAGGGAAGTGACCACAGATGTAGTTGAGCTTAAGCTGTATGCAAAATAAGGTCATAAGCATATAGGTGCCATCATTTTTTGGCTTAAGAAATACAATTATCTTTCCCTAGCCTCTTTCCAAGGGAACCAAAAATGGAAAGTATGGACAATGCCGCTGCATGCAAATTATTATGCGCTTATATTACTTGGACTTGGGTACGAGTGTCAGATAAAAATATGTGCGAGACAAAAGTACTTCAAACAAAATGAAGGGTTGGGAACAACATAGGTTTACAGCTAGGTGTTTGCAAATCTCATCAATGACTAATTCTACAAGTCAAAGACCAAGAAGCACATTCACACATGAAAAAGAAACAAAAGTAAAAATAGTACAGAGCTTTCTCAGAATGATTGTCGGTAACATGATACAATGCTATAGTTAACTGGTTTTAGGGGATCAAGCGTTTGGCCTTAAAACATTGCCAAAGAAAATTCTAAATGAATGCATTCATTTTGTGAATTAGAAGTCGAAATATGATACTAGTTTTGAATGCAATTTAGAAGTGAGGACTTATATGATATGTAGGAAAATATAAGAATGTACAAGAGGCTGCATAGATGGATGCCTAAGGCTCTATGGAAGAGGAGAGATACTGACGCCATTCTTCTGGTGTACCATTTCTCTTCCTCAACATCATTATTGCGGCGCTTGTTAGAGGTATCGCAAGTATGTCATAATCCTTAGGGGCCTGAAAAATCAAAGGAGGGGAAGTATCTTAGTAAAGCGTTGCCATGCTAATAGTTTTTCAATAGTTAATACAGAAAAAAGCTTTAAGATTTCCAGTTTTCTTGATCAGCTGTATGTCATCCCTTTGTTCATTCACACCTAGAAAAGAGAGAAAAGGTGCTGCAATCTGTGCATTATGGCCTTCTTTTAATTATTATTATTTGTCAAATGCTATCTATAGCTGAAAAAACCATTTTTCAGTAAATGATTATAAGAAAATGAAGCTTTCATGGTTTAACTTTCAGGAGTGTAGGTGAAATACCTTGGGGACCTTAATCAGCTTCATATTTGCTTCCTCTAGAGTTTTTCGACCTTTCTTTGAATTGCACTCGGCACAAGCAGCGACCTATGCCAAGCAGATGAAAGAAAAAACTATAAACACCTGTAAATCCATGGTGATTAGTATAAACTGTTGTTTGATCAGGTTTCCCATGGTTCCAAATAGTAAAACACACATAATATCACCACTGTCAAATTAGACAGAAATGTTTGAAAGTAAAGACAATCTAACATAGCTCTTCATCAAGGTTTTCATAAAGCCACCTCTGAACAATATTTCAAAATCAGATATGCTGCAAATTCATATTGGAAGCATGTAAGAGCATAGACTATATATTTATCACTTTTTGACAAGCTCAAGTAACCATACGACTCATCTTTCAATTTCAATCATTTTCAGTATTTAACTTTAAAAAAAAAAAAGCTTCAAGAAAGATAAATAATAGATCTTCTAAGACCTCTAGCTATCTTCCAGAGATTCCCCAAGAAGCCTTGTCCTCACTCCTGCTTATATGTTCAATAAATAATTAGTAGGAAAGATGAAAACTTTGAAGCATGAATCAGCATTACTTATTGCCACATACAGGATAAATTTGCATAGCATTAACATGTTCCTGAGAAAAAAACATTTCTATAATTTGTTCTTTTATAATTACTTCTGCATAGTCCTCGATCATATGACAGAAGAAGACATTAACAGCAAGGTATTTAACTCCTATTCACTAATTACAAGCTCAAACAAGAACCATTGGAGTTAATCCACAAATATTGAGTCGTCTATCTGTTTAATTAGCCGTCTTACCAGATTTTCCCATTTCCATTCACCACCTCTTGCAACTGGAAGAACATGGTCTATGGTCAAGTTATCACGAGCAGAACAATACCTGTTGATAAAGAAAACATCCATTGAAAGAATATTTGAAGGCAACAGAAAATTTCTGTTCAACTTTATTGATGAGAGATTATTCTTAGATATGAGGGAACAAGAAGACTAGAGAACAATTAGAGATTATAATAACAATAGCACATCATGAATGGAAAAAATGAGAACCAAAAGGTAGGAAACTAAGACTTGGATGACAGTCAATTACAAGTATGTTCATTTCTATCTATGTTTTTTCCATGTATTTGGAGGATGCAAAGATGACAAATGAAATGTAACACTTGAAAAAGGGATGCTATATCTATTTGTAACTAAGATCAAGTCCAACATAGAGAGGTACATTCCCATATTTAAACTAAAAAATTGGTAAAAAGCCATTTTCTAAAGTTCTATGAAACAAATGAATCTTGTCAGTCCAACATTTTCTACCGCAAACTCATATACTTTAGCAACATAATTAGCACAGTTTAACATATATACATAGAGTTAAGGTACGAGTAATGTTATTCAGCGGTTAATATTATAAAATCTTTTGGTCTGTTTCTCATGCTCAGAGATTTACAGGGTAAACTATGTCAGATAAAACAGGATACTGTATCTATTTGTTGATATAAAAGGCTCACTGGCTTAGAGTACTATTTATGAGCACTTGTGAATTATTGTAAGTGTGAAAGTAAAAAACTTACTGACAAGTGAACTTGTCTCTAAATAGAATATTTTTGCGGCTTAGGTTGATGTTGATTCTTCGTCTCTTAACAACTTGCAGAAGATGGGGAATCTGGGAGGGTAAAGAATAATGTCAATTCAAGTAGAGTATGTCACATGAGGATGAGGAACATTAAAAATAGAAAGTAAAATGGCTTAAAGAGGTAAGTAATGAAAAAGTAACAGGGAAATTGACAAAAAGATGTTAGAGGTTAACAATTTATAATGAATGGTCCTTGGTTTCATACCCTTAAGACAGCTGGTATGTTTAAGGATCCACTTGGGGAGTTCACAGTCTGATCATAATACTCTAGAACATCAGCCTGGATAAATACAAGATAAAAGGAACTTAAATGTTGAAAAGAAGAATTCTCTAATATGCTACTCAGGTGTGTCATATACGGTTATGAGTTGACATGAGTATGTTCAACTTTGTCTAAGTTTTTCCATGTATTTGGAGGGTCCTTGGAGGATCTTACTCCTATATATCTAAGTCCAAATATGTGTATGACACAAGTACTTAAGGAAAAAATGAAGAACTAGAGCAACATAAATTCTCCATGCATGTTTCATTCATGAATGTGAGTATAAGTCTTGCATCTGACCTGAGCAAACACATATATGAAGAGTCAAAGAAGTAGATGAAGAGGTAATGCTTCATATGTGTTCAAGAAAATTATTTAAAAAAAAGGTAAAAATTACTTCATGTATTACATATGAATTGTCTACTGTAAAATTTGAGATTCTCGTTCTTTTTGGTAACCTACCACCATATGCTATCATAAAACAAAATGGTAATCAACATTGCCTAGCATTCCTCATTTTGGCTCATAATTTTTAAGAATAAAATTAAATAAGTGTAAAAGCAGAAAAACTAAAAGCCTCACATGGCTTCCACCTAAACATCTAAAATGAAAAGGTGAGCCACACTATCCAACCTTCTCCATGAACTCCAAACATATAGCACGCTTCCAGCAAACAACATTGATTGGCCTGTCGGGATGACAACGATCAGACCCATATCCAAAAAAAATTGCAAGGAAACCAGTTCAAATCATTACAAAGGTAGAGAACTCATGTTGCAAATTGAACACAAGGAAAAATGCAGTCTCTTCAACAAATTATTCTAAAGTCAAATCTCAAAGAACGAAAGCTAACCAGAAGAAAAGCTATACAATGTTCCAAAACAAATACCCAAATGAAACAACAAAAGAAAGCATAAAAATCAAACAAGAAAAGATGGGTAATTGAAAAAGTGCTTTTTTTTCTTACCTGTAAGAGATATCCAAAACAAGACCTCTAAAACAAGACAACTCATCAGTCCCAAACTCACTATCATAATCCTCTTCATCATAAAGTCCTTCATCACTCACATTCAGGCTTGCCGTGGCATTAAATTTGCTGCCTTTCTTCAAAGAAGAAGAAAAGTGGCTTCTTCTAGTAGTAGAACCAAGGAATCTGAGCATGCCCTTATGAGTTTGAAGTGATTTTAGCCCACCAGAACCACCAAAAACATTGCTGACAAGCTTGTAATGAAAAGGGTCCTTTGGTTCCACCCCATCACCATGAAAGAGCAGCTTCAAACGTCCTTGTGGGGTGAATTGAGCCATTAACTAAAACAAAGATTTTGCTTTGAGGTTTCAAAGAAGTGGGATTACAGTAGTTAATGTTGTCTTCTAAGGGGTTGTTTTAGTTTCAGCGTTGCACTTAACAACCAAGGAAAGAGACAAAGAACAGGGTTTATATATAATCTAAGAAAAGAGGAAAGGCTTGAGTTTCACGGCAAAAACCGTTGCCACAAATATTTTGGCATGTGCTCCCGCTGCCCATGAGATCATATCTTATTCATAGTCAGGTAAATGACCAATTTACCCACCTTCCTTCGTATAATTCTTTTTTATTTGGATATTTCACGTAATATTTTCTCCCGTTTAATCTCATCTGATATAAAACGGAATGATAAGAATTTTGGTTCTAAAACCACTGATAGCATGCAATGATATCATCATTCACTATAAGCAGAAGGAGAAAGGCCAATTCTCAAAGAAACTGACGATTTCTTTCCTTATCCTTTGGGTGCTTGACTATTAAACTTTTGATTTTTTTTCAAGATGGACCCTTCGTTCATTTCATCTGATCTCAATTGGGAGGACTGACTCGTTGGTAACCTCTCAATACTTCAATGAAGGGATTAGAGTGAGCCTAGAAAATTTGGGTTGGGGGATTGAAATTAAATTATAAATTTTACAATAGTAAAAATATAATTTTATTATTCAAATAGTTTATATTTTTATAATTTTTAAAGATTTAAATTAAATTTTTATTATTTTTAAGGGGTCTAAAATGTAATTTTATCTTTATTAATTTAAAATTTTAAAAACTTCAAAAAAATTAAATAAAAATTTTTTTATTTTAATTGGACCAGGACCCCTCCCACCTGGTTGGACGACCTGCTACGGCAAACGCTTGTCAAAGGGTTTGTAACTAATCAGCTCCATAATGGGAAGTTTCAAATTTCAAAATTTATTCGAAATATTTAATAACTTGATTAATAATGAGTTCATTTTTTATTTGTTACTTTACGTGCCTCTCTATTATTTGCTGGCGCAATTGCTAAACCTGTTCAATTTCCTCTTCATGTATGGTTACTTGATGTCTTGGAAAGACCTATTCTTAAATTTTGGTTCATAGAGTTAATACTACGATTGTAGAGTTCTTTATCCTTTCTCCAACCGTGAATAGAAAAGAGTTATCCGAGACTCGATAATTGAAGTTTATTGACATATCTCAAGAGCCTTCAATGTTGGGGTAAAATTATAGGCCTTGAGAGATGGGACTCTCCAAGTGACCTGAACATTACTCAACTCGGAATAAAAATAAGTGCTACAAATGTGCAAATACCTTAACGCAACTTTGAAGAAGCAATTTTCAACATGATTTTTCTATAGTTATATTTCAGTTAATGGTAACTAGTTCCTTTATTTGACCTAAGAAAATAGGTACGTGGATCATGGCTCAAAAGACATCAATCGATAACATGACAAACTCAAAATGACAGACTGATCAGAACTAACAAAAAAGCATCAACATGAACCCCCTACCCCCCGCCCTAAAAATAAAATCGAGCCCTAACAAAAGCAACAAGGCAGTCCAACGGTAGATAGCAGCAGCAAAACCTCTTGGCAAGCAGAAAACAGTTGCACATATATTTCATAACCATTAAATATCATGTCAATAACAGGCTAAATATACTTCCATTTAGATGATAGTAAGTCCACGCAGAAATGAGAGGTATATTCCAAGTGAAAGTAATTGAAATATTTTAACTTAAGAATCCCAAACGTTCAATATGTCAATCAAGCTTCAGGATAAATGGCATGCACAGAAATTGTGGAAGATGATCTCAGTTACAGTTTCCCTGCATTTTACAGCATCAATTTACAAATCCATATAAGCCATGACATCAACAGTTTGAGCAATAAAAAAGCACTATTAGGGGCCACAACTTTAATTAAGTTATTATTACTTTAAATATAAAGCAAAATGTCTCCAACATATAATCTTCAAGTTGTTCCTTCCATTTTTTTTTTGTTTCCAGTTAGTTCTTCCTTCTGAATTTACTAATTACAGCATATGCCAAGCATTTAAGCACCATACTGACTTTAAGGGAAAGGAAACCCCATATGACAACCACAGCCAAAAAGCCAGGTACCGATCCGATGTATCCGACTCCCCTCCTTTACTTTGCCAATCTCTATTCATTGTATATTCATACTTGAAATCCAACTCCTGAACATGGCAGAGGAAAACCTAATATCCACAAACGAGTTGAGGAAGGTTGTGTTTTGCCACCAAAATATATCTGAAAAGGCAGTTCCCATTCCAAGGTATTATTTGCCACCAAATTAAAAGATCAGACAGAGGCAAGATCCACAAAATTCTTCTGGGATGAACAGAAAAATTAATATGAATCAATCACTTTAGTGAGAGGAGAGGGTGTAGTTTCTTACCATTGCTGGTTTTTCCTGAACTCTGTAAGTACAGGATATATGTTCTCAAAGGCTGTGTATGTCTCGTCTCTCACCTGAAACTCTCAAAGAAGGAAAATTAGTAACTCTATGATAAACAGCATGCATGAAGGTTGAACAGAAGCCCAAGATATCACACCTTAGCTCCAGTGATCACAATCTTTCCTGACACAAAAATAAGAAGCACAATCTTTGGTTGTTTCATACGATAGATCAGACCTGGAAAGAGTTCTGGTTCATACTGTATTAAAAGAACATGAAGATAAGTCCCAATCATTGATCATGACAAACAAGTCGTGACAAGCACTGTTTTAAATATCTAGAACTCGAACCAAGGAAAAAACGGATCAAAGCATGACAAGCCTAAACTTATCTTTATGATCCCAAGGGTTGTTTACTACACAAATGAAACCTCTGCGTCAACTTTATAGCATATAATGTTTCAAAATAACTTGACCAAAAATGTTGGCCACCATCCCTGAACTTAACAGATATAAGGGTGAGTGAACTCCAAGGGGCTCACAGAAAAGACTAACTTTATAAATGAACATACACAGAGAGAAAGGCACAGGAAGTCTTGCACTCATATCTCCCAAATGTCCACCTACAAAACATGCATATCAATGTTCTTATACACAAGGAAACAACCCAATGGACGATGCTGCCACTTACACTTGAAAAGGCACCATGGGAGTATGCAAGACCTTCAAGTCTGATGGGAAATTTGACATCACATGACCCAACAATGTTCTGAATTTTGAAGTCCTGCCAATCACAACAGAACCATGTAAAAAACCAACTGAGCAGCAGGGAAAAACGTTATTGAAGGATGAGATTTTAGTCAATACGTGAGACTTTATGAGCATTGTTTGCATGGGAGGAATTTAAAAGAAATCAATCATTACAATACCTTAAACTTAGCAGGAAAACCAAGCTTTTGGATAATCCTGGCATACTGAAAGTAGAAAATATTCTCCATTAATGCCAATTTCATGATTTTATCTATCTAATGATAAGAATAACTATGACATAGCTAGCTGACCACTAACATAGTTCAAGAACAAAACTAGAACGCCTCTCAAAGGAAAATACCTTCCTTGCAGCCAGTTTAGACTGCTGTTCACTTTTAGCACCAGTGCAGACCTGACAAATCAAGGAAAGTTGTTTAGTAAATCAACAATTGAACAATGTTAATACACTAGCACTAGTTCTTTACAAAAATGATTTTGCCACTATAAACTTGCACACAGTCAAATAACTGCATATAATTGTGATTTCCAATAAGAATTGAATTACCATCTTTCCAGAGGCGAAAATCAAAGCTGTAGTTTTTGGCTCCCTGATTCTCATAATGACAGCAGCAAAACGCTGTAGGTTATTTTTATAGAAAAGGTTAGAAATCAGACAACAGCAGCAGAATCAGAAGCTGCACAAACTAAAGTATATAATAACAAGTATTTAACCATCAGTAGCATACCTTTGGATTGTATTCTGCATTTCGAGCTTGCAGTGCTATTTGCTTAAGATCCAACTTGCAATCTAAGTTTACAGTTGAGACAATGTTCCTAGAAACACAATAAGAGTAATATTGGGATGTTAACTACAGTAAAACCCAAAAGTTTGTAGAAACATGAAGAAACTTCAGCCATGCCTCACTTCTAAAAGAAAATTTTTCCAAAGACCACCAGTTCCAATTTCCCGTCGGTATCAGTTAGTGAGACATTTGAGTAAGTCAAGCGCCTCAACTTATTTGGCTAGTTGATCCCTCTTAAGAACAAGACTTAAACAGTGATATGTAGCATACCTCAAATGGTACATTATTCGATAGCAGGCTAGTGGATCAAAATTATTCAATAATACTTTATATAATATATTTATTATTCGTCCTATCAAAATTACCCACCATCTATATCTAAGGAACTCTAGTACCATACCGAGCACATAAAATGGAACACAAAAAAGTATTAATCCAAAGTTAACTTATTAAAACTCTCCACTATTTTGATACAAAAACAGACTCAAGTGCCCTTAGAATTTCCTACAAGCCTACTCAAGCCACATACTAACAGAACTCATTTCTCTAAAATTCTTTTCAACCTACGCAAGCAAACACCACAAGCTCACATAGCATATCCCTAAATTCCCTCTTCCCCTTCCCACAAGTTAATCAAAACCCATCTGACAAACTTCTCACCATCAGCAAACGTAAAACACTAATATATGCATGGCAGATCCCTATGGCCCATTCTATAAGATAGGGATGTGTGGCAATCCCCTATCCAAAAAGACACCAAACTGGAATTGGAGAAAATTGCTGCAGTTTAGGCAAAAAGCTCAGCATGTCATCAATCAGGTGACTGGGGATCAGGTGTGGCCTTTTCCAGGGGACAAGCATGAGGTCGCAACTGCATGGCTAGAAATACTGCCAAAGCAGAGCAATATCAAGTGGTCTCATCTCCAGGCCTGTTGTAATCTCCTGGGTGCCAGTAATAAACAGACTCCTAACGAGGGGCATACTAGCTCAACGGGACTGCCAAGGAAGGAGCATTTTTTATTCCGACTTCACAGAGAAAAACAAGAACCATGTTCTTCTGTGGTGCAGCTACTCAAGTACTGTATGGTAGCAGATACTATTGTCCCAAAGCAGAGCTAACAACTATGGAGAAAATCAAGAAAACAATATCTATGAGGTTATGGGACCAAGAAACGTGGCTGTTGACTCGGTAAATATAGATTCGTGTAAAATCCCACCAGGTTGGTATAACTGTGGTGCTAATTGCATCTTGACCTGTAGAGAATTGCTGCATTCTTTTAATAATAAAGCACATCTTATTCATGTGTATATATACTCCCAAAACCAATTTTTTTCAGTGATGTAATTGACTACCAGTCCAATTACCGAAAGATCATACCTATCCACAAAACTCTGTTCAGCAAATTAACATACATACCATTCAACCCAAAATTCTACAACCCATATGCCAAAATCACCTTTTCTTTTTCCTCCTAAAAGTCCATCTCCAATAACACCTAAAACTAAAAGATCTCCCTATCGAAAAATCTTACGACCATAAACCAGTCAGAATCTAAGACAAGAGAGGCAAAATAGGGACTTACTGAAGAGTGGGAACAATACCAGATGGATGCTTGGAAAGATCCACTGGCTGGCTCCCTTCCAAGCCACCCTGTTCCGCCATTCTCTTCTTTGCTCACCAAAAATTCAAAAGAAAATCCCCAATATTTTCCAAAAAATCGTATGGGTTTTCTTCTAAACACACAATACCAAAGCAACCCAATCGAATTTGCGAAGTATAATCAACCCGTTGACCAAAAATTAGGTTTTCAAAACGCTAAATCTACAATTTAATCAAATTCAATCCGTTAACCAAAATTTATGTTTTTAAAAGGTATAGTCTACAATTTTCGGAGGAAATGGAAGAAAAATACACAAAACAAAAGAAAGATCGAGTTTAATCAAATCAAAGCAAATTCAACATGTTTTCCAACGGAAAAAAATTGGGGATTTAAAAGGATATATTTATAACTAGTAAAATCGGAGGGAAAATGTTTGAAAACGAGAGCTTCTTTATATATATAAGAGAAAGGTGAAGATTTTGGTTTAAGATAAAAGAGAGAAAAAGATTGGATTAGAGAGGGTAGAGAGCGTCTCGTTTTGATGATGAGAAATTTGGGCGTCTGGCTTTTAAGACAGAGAGAGATGCCGTGTTTCAATCGGGTTGGCCTTTTGTACTCTACGTCTTCCTATTTATAGACATTGACTTCATTGGCCGGTTAAAAAACGCTAGTTACCGGCTTTTGCCGGTTTTGTTGGAAAAAAAGTATGGGTAAATTACACCCATGGTCACTTTTGTTTACCTTAGGTTACGTTTTAGTCACTTATGTTTGAAATGTTACGTTTTAGTCACTTATGTTATCGTGTTGTAACATTTTAGTCATTGAGCCGTTAATTATCGTTAACGGTATAACGATAAGGTAATGTGGCGCGTTAAATCATCATTTCAAACAAAAAAATTAGATTAAATTATACAATTGGTCCACATATTTTTCATTTTGAGCAATTTAATTTTTTCTTTTATGTTCTTTTAACTTTTTTTTTCATTATTTTCCATTCTCTTCTGCTTTTCCCTCTATTTTCCTACCTTCTCCATTTCTTTCAACATATCAAGAAGTCGAATTGGCAGTGAAGAAAAAAGCATGGTATGGGTTTAATGGGTTTTGGTTATAGGCAATGATGGTTTTCGACTTCCTACTTATTTCTTCACTGTCAATTCGACTTATTGATATGTTAAAAGAAATGGAGAATGTAATAAAATATAAGGAGAAACATAAAATAATGGGAAGTAATTAAAAACTTAAAAAAATTAAATATGAACATAAAAAAAATTAAATTGCTCAAAATGAAAAAATATGATGATCGATTGTATAATTTACCCTAAAATTTTTGTTTGAAATGATGATTTAACGTGCCACGTCAACTTACCGTTAAACGGTTAGCGACAATTAATAGCTCAGTGACTAAAATGTTACAACACGATAACATAAGTGACAAAAATGTAACATTTCAAACATAAGTGACTAAAATGTAACCTAAGGTAAACAAAAGTGACCATGGGTGTAGTTTATCCAAAAAATATCTGACCTCAGCTAATGTAATTGCTACTCGGATTTGAGTATCCTCTACAAAATAAACTAAGTTTATGTTTTGTTGATTTAATTTTAATAAAATAATAATTAAATTATTCGAAAAAATTTTATTTAACTCAAAAAGTTATTAATTTTTTTAGTTTTTAAAGTTTGAGCAACTATCGATAGATAAATCAATACCCATCAATAAGTAAAAGAATATACTTTAAATACAAATCGATCTGACAGCCAATATCAAAGAAAAGATAAGAAAGATTTTAGATTTTGGTTCCTAGATTTGTAATGTACAAAGTTGATTCATGAAAAAAATCGAACTGTAAAAGAGAAGGGGAAGGAGAAGGAGAACTCTCGATGTAGACAGCGCGAACCAAGAAGGTCATATATCAATGATTTTAACAATCTAGTAAATTAAATGAAAACTTTCAAATAGTTCAGTGACGATTTTATAAATTTTTAAAGTTGAGTGATCAAAATGTAAATTTACTAATAATTTAGTATCCTTGGGTGTAATTCACCCAATATATTATCATTGAAAGTAGGGTGGCCAATTCTTTCTAGAGAAGTTTTCAAAGTGTGTCTTTTCAAAAGCGATTGTAACACCCCCTAACCCCAAACCGTCACCAGAACAGGGTTATGGAGCATTACCAGACATATCGGATAACTTATAACTAATTCACAAATAAATAACGGACATAGCATACTTTAATCATTTTCATTTCATATTTGTATAAATTATGTCATTTTAGTTCCATTTCATACTTATAACCAATTTAAACATCATTCTACAACCGTAATCACAAAACTCTTATACTTAACCTATACATCACCTAGGTACATGCCACATTATCAAAAGAAAGGTACATCACTAAAATTTCTCTGAGGTCGGGATTACTCTGGATGTTGGACCGAACACTGGCTTTCTACTAACCTGCGCACGGAAACAACCGTACGCTGAGTATAGGTATACTCAGTGGTATTACCATAATTCAAATTAATAACATTAATCGATAAAGTATATACATTTAATTTATGTCTACAATTATTCATTAATTATCTCATACTTTAAATCAACTTGATAATTAATAACAATAAGCAATATTTCAAATCTTGTATTTAATTGTACTCATACCTTATTTCACTATCTCAATTCCATTGGATTTTTCACATCTTATTCCAATAGTTCATTTCAATTCATATACAATTCATTCAATTTATCACTATATTCAATATCAATTCTATTACAATTTGTACTCACTAATATCATATAACAAGAATTTATTCTTAATCACATCATGAACTTTGGGTTCATATCTTCAAATCTCATATCTCGATTTCCAATTCACATATCAATTCACAATTTCACTTTCTCATCTCTTTCCATAGCTCAATCAATCACACTTATTCAAATTTTCTCATTTCAATTATTTACCCCTGTTAACAAGACTCGGACCTTGGCGAATACACGGATCCAACCAAACACACCAGAATGGCACCCAGTGCCTCATCGGATAGTTCGAAGCAATAAAGTGACACCCAGTGTCTCATCGGCAAAGCCGAAGAAAGTTGGTACCCACTACCTCATCGAATCTATCCGGAGCAACAGTATGACACCCAGTGTCTCATTGACTCAAGGTCGAAGTTTCCCTGAACACTTCCAATCCTATGGCATGCCAACTATATCTGACTCAGCCCGACTAGTTAATAGGGTATTCAAATCATTTTTCTATTTTAAATTCACTTTCGATTCAATCACAATGCAATGCAATTCAAATTCACTTTCCACTTTCTAATCAATATACAATTCAATACCAATACATTTTCCACTTTTCAATCAATATACCATCAAATGCTCATACATATCCATACTTCATTTCAATTTCATTCAATTCACATACAATTCAATATCATTTAATTCAATATCGATATTCATCTTATTTTTATTTACTAAACATATTATTCAAAATTCAACAATTGCAATTAATAAATTCAATACCAATACGTATTTATCATTCAATTCAATCGTGATACATACCTCAATTTGCTTATCATGTATATTAATTTAAATTTTAACAATTAATAATTAAATTTGAATTATGGTAATACTAACCGAAATTTCTCTCGAGTCACTCATTGTTCACCTTCTCCTTTCCTTTCTCGGACAATGACTCTTGCATGACATTAGCTACGTAATTAAACAATTAAAAATCATTAATACACAATTTCATCAACATATTTCCATTTATACCTAAACTTTACCTAAATTCTAATTTAATCCCTTATCAATACTAATTTTATTTTCCCAATCTAACTCCATATTCTCTCTTAATTCTTATTATAAACTCATTTTAACTCTTTAATTTCACCATAAATCCCTAATTTTGAGATTCTTTCAATTTAGTCCCTACTATTCAAAACTTACACTTTATTTTACAATTAAATCCTTTACTAACTTCTAACTTGAAATTAAATTAATTTAACCCCCAATTCATCATCTTTCCAAACATGAACCATGTCTAAAAAAATATCTAATATCTTACAAAATTTCAACATAAATCCAAAAATATTTTATTCTAGGATTTCAAAAACATCAAAACTAAAAGAAAAGAGACTAAATTAACTTACCAATTTAAGCTTGAAGCTCAAAAACCCTATTTTTCCTTTTACTTTTCTTTCTTTCTTTTTCCTTCTTTCCTTTCTCTGTTTCGTTTGCCTATTCTGTTCTATTTCTCTTTTTCTATTCTTTTATTTCTATTATGTTTTATATTTAAATACTAATAACATAATAATAATATAATAGGTTTACTTAAATAATAAGTAAATACATAATAGTCATAAATATGGGTTTGTTTGATTGTGGGAATTGATTTTCCGGAAATTGTTTTCCAACTTTTCCAGTGTTTGTTTGCCGGAAAACATTTTCCATTTGGAAAATGAAATCCAAAACACGGGAAAATGCCTTACATTTTTAGGGAAAATATCTTACCCTTTCAATTTCCGTTAGACATTTTCAAAGCTCTCATCTCTATCGATTTTCCAATCTCTCCTCCTTCATTCTTTCATTTCTGTTAGAAAACTTTCCTGAGATTATCGATTTTCCAGTAATCCCCCACTCTCCTCCTTCATCCCTTCATTCATTCATTCCTCTTTGTCGATTATCGTCGTGGTTTTCTGTGGGTTCGAACTCGTATTGGAACCTGGACGAACGGATATCGCAGCTACTGCAGTGCAAGCCTTTATTGGAGCAGTAGGCACATATATTTTCTTCCTCAAACATAACGGATCTGTTTCAGATTTCTTCATTTGCGGTTTGATCTGCGGATTTTGCCTCCGATCCATTTTTTGTTTAGTATTTTCTCTGTATGGGGTCAGATCCATTTTATTTTATCGAAGACTTTGAAGGGAAAACGAAAGCAAGATAAGATCTTTGTTGAATTATGTTTTTGTTCCACTTGCTTTCACTGATATTAATTCGTTTTGTTTGTTCATTTTCTGGCTTTGTTTCATTTCTCAAGGAAAAATGTAACACCCCTAACCCCAAACTGTCGCCGGAACAGGGTTATGAGGCATTACCGGACATATCAAACAATTTACAAATAATTCTTAAATAAATAACCAACATATTAAAAAAATCATAAATTCATATAAATTTTACTAATTGATTTCTTTCGTTTTTTTTAATAAAAATTTCGACAGCATTTCTACTTATTTTTACATAAAACCCCCTGCAAAATTTCAAAACATAACCAACCCAATTCCAATATTTCAACCAAGGCATTTATATACTTAAATCTTACTTGACATATTGACATAATAACTTAATTAATAAAAATCCTATTATCATTTCTAATTAACACATAAAACTAATCAAGCCATTTCAATTCAATACTAATGCCATAAAGGATTTCTACCATTTTACTATTATAATCATCAAAACACATAATATCTTACTTTACAACAAAACTATATAACATACCAAAATAACTATTATAATTCTTATGTACATGCCACTTTCATTTAAAGAAGAAAACATCATCGAAATCTCTATGTAGGAGTCGGGATTGACCTGGATGCTAGACTGAGACTCTGACCCCTTTTCAACCTGCGCACGGAAACAACCGTACGCTGAGTATTGTATACTCAGTGTTATTACCATAATTCAAATTATAATAGCAATAAAGAATTATAATTGCCAAGCATGTAACTATCTGATTTCTTAAATATCAATTAATTCATAAACTTTCATTATTTAACAATAACAATACAATTTTTCTTTAGCTAATTTTCGATCTCAATCACATATCACATGTAACAATTTCAATCACAACATAAGCATTAATTTCATGCCTTTTATTTTCAATATCAATTTCAATCCGCAATTTTAAATTTTCTCATATTCAATTATTCACCCTATTAACAATCTGGACTTTGACGGATACACGGATTCCAACCTAAATACACCAGTACGGCACATTGTGCCTAAAATAGTACATAATACCTGATCAGTATACGGCACATAAGTGCTTGAAACGACACACGAAGTGCCTGATACGACACATAAAGTGCCTGATACGACACATAAAGTGCTTGAGATACGACACATAAAGTGCCTGATCGGCAAAGCCAATAAATCACGTACTCTTCCAAATCCTATGGCATGCCAACTATATCTGACTTAGTCCGACTAATTAATAGGGTATTTCAATTTCACAATCAAATTTTCAAGAATTCATTTAAATTCTATTCATATATCCACTATTCAATTGAATTTCTTTCAACTTAATAATAATACTTATTTTATATTTCACTTACCTTATTATTTACTTACCATACACATAATTTAAATTTAACTTTAAAATAATAAATAATTTGAATTATAGTAATACAAACCCGAATTTTGCTCGATTATTCCTCAATAACCTTCTCCTTTCCTTTGTGTGCCGATGCCTCGAGTTCCTTGTTAGCTACGAAAATAATAATAATTTACACCATTAATTACAACATAAATTAATAATAATAGAATTTATATCTAATTTATACTTTGATTCCAATTTAATCCTAACTAAATTTATCTACTTTTCTAATTTAATTCACACTCTATTTCTAGTCAAATTTCTTCTAAACTCAATTTTATCTACTAATTTTTCAGAATTTTTCACTAATTTCGAATTTTTCTCAATTTAATCCCTAAAATTCAAAACTTGTAGCTTACTTCACAATTTAATCCTTTTATCAACTCTAACTAGAAATTCTATCAAATAAACCCTCAATTCTATCATTTATTCAACATAAACCCTACTCAAAAATCTATTAACTTTCAAATTTTCAACTTAAATCCAAGAGTATTTCACTCTAGGATTCCAAAAACATCAAATTTATGAGAAAAAGACTTGATTTTACTTACCTATTAAACTTCAAGCTTCAAATCCCTAGTTTTCCCTTTTATTTTTTTTCCCCTTTCCTTCCTTTCTTTTTCGTCTGTTCTCTGTTTCTTTTTAGCTATTCTGTTTCTATTTCTTTTTTGTTTCTTTTATTCTTTTATTTTATTCCCTTTTATGCATTAGTTAATAATAATAATCATATATTGTAATAATCATATAATAATTTTTTTTTCACAAATATCTTTTACTTAAATTATAAGAAAATGTTTTATTTTATTACAAGTGTACCTATATAATTATTACTATTACACTTGTCTTTAAACTTTATCATACATTTGTCATCTATTTAATTTATTTAATATATATTAATATAATATAATATAATATAAATCATAAAAATCTAGGATTTTTACCACTTATACCGCCCATTTCTTGTTAATGGCTTATTTGCCATTTTAATCCTTTTTATTTTCTATTAATCTATAATTCAACTTTTACCCCTAGTTCAATTTAGTCCTTTTTCCTAATTTCTTTTAATTAAACTAAATTCACCTAATTAATACCTAATTAAGCACTAAACTAAACTCTTAATTACTTCTAATAATTATTTTCGAACTCAATTTACTAAGACGGAGGCCCGATATTATACTTTTCCGATGCCCGTGAATTTTGGGTCATTACAAAAAAAGTATATATTCTTTGTGGAATTAAATGTGTTGCTTGTTTTCACTGATATTGATATGGATGAGAAGATGGTGGAAGACTTGGGATTTTATATGACTAATGTTGTTGAGGAAGTCAAGGATGATGCTGGAATTGATTTTAAGGACTACAAGACTGTGCAAATTGCTTGTATCAATTTTGGAAAGGATCGATTTGATATATTGAGGTTTGTATGTCAGCTATGTTATTTGGTTTATAATGATTGGCATTGTATGTATAATGAAATGATTCTATTTAGTTATTGTAGTGCTATGTTGCATAGAGATAAGTTTACTTGAATTCAAGTTTGGTTTGGAAGATTATTGGCATAAATATATACTTGTTACAATTTAATGTTGGTCCCTCTTTAGCAGTCTTCTGCTTCTTTGGCTAAATTAATATGTTCAATTTATGAAAAAATTGTTTATGGAATGACTTATTTTGAACCACTTGTTTTGATTAGTGTTAGTTTGCTTGGCTCTGAAATAGAAAGTTGATTTCAGGTCATTGTCAAGACAGGATATTCAAATTTTGGTTAGTTTTAGATGCCCGAATGCTGACAAGAAGGTGGTTTTCTCTGCAAAACTCTTGAAGAAACGTGTCCACCTTGATGAAGGAGATGTAAGTACTGATTCTTTTACTCCTTTGTTGTTTACTAATATATAATGTTGCTTTATTTTTGGTGTTCTTTATATTTCAATTTTGCGGCTTTTTTATGCAGAAGATTGCCATTCTTTCTTTCTGTTTTCGATAGTGATAAATTGTTTTGTGAATCAAGTTTGTAGTTCCTGCAGTTTGAGGAATTCTTGCGAGAAAGGATACCTTCTGACGAACAAAGAGGATAAGGCGCGAACTATTGATGTTATGCGTGTCCTAGTGGCCTATGGTTTTGATTATGTGAATGGTTCAATGGTAAATGAATCTGTTCTGAAAAAGAAGTTTGTAAAAACTGTCGCCCGTAAGTTGCTTTATGAGGTTGTAAAGTTGAGTGCTGTTCCTATAGATCCAAATTATTATGAATAGTGAACATTTGTAGAAGTCCAAGTCTCAATTTTTCATATGGACGATGCACCATTGTATACATTTGATCCGTGGCCTGCATGTAGCAACTAGCTATACTTCAGAGGGTTCAAAATTCTAAAGATAACTTGTATAACCTTTTTGCGAATATTGACTGCAGGTTCGTCTGATTGAGGGCATAATTGATCAAGTTGAGGGAACAATTCATGTCTCTTGGGTGCAACCAAGAGTTTTGGGGAGTCCACAGATTAAATCCTTGCGTGACTGGTTGGATAATTGGATGAGAAAATTACATAATGCTTGGTTATCAATTGAGGCTAAAACACCTGATCTCGTTGCATCATGAATTTTTTTCTCCAGTTCCTTTCTGCCATTGTAACAATTTTGTTATTTGAAAAGGGCAAGAAAAGTGAAATGATGAGCAATGAGGATAGAGATAAATGTTTGTCATTTGCGAGTAGAGCCATCTTTGTATGATTCCTTTAGTAGGTATTGCTTGATCCTTAAATCTTTGTTCTGAAAGGAGCGACTCATGTACTAAACTTTTAACTTTTTGGCATTTGTTGGATCTACAATGGCACTGGAATGCCTAAGGATATGGTTAACATTGCAAACACCAACCTTATCTTTCATTTTGTATTGGGATTTTTCATTAGATACAATCAGATATGATCCACTTTTGTGGATGAAAGTGCATTTTCATTTCAGATTAGATATTTTTCTACATGATCTATATATTGTTTGGCTTCAATATGTTACTAGACGAGCTGCTGCTACTTAGTTATTTAACTACAAATATGTTGATTAGTTTTTACCATTTACATGTGATGTGAATGAATCTTATAGGATGATTGCCAATCATGAACAATTAAACCATTTGATTGATATATTTAATTTGATTTATTTATTTATAAATAAATCATTGCAATATATGTATAAACAATTTAAAATATAAAAATTTATTAATATGTATATAAATTTATTAATATATGTAAAAACAACTTTTCCGAAAAATATTTTTAAGAACTGCCAAACAACAGAAAATATTTTACACAGATTCATCCAAACACCAGAAAATATTTTCAGTAAATCATTTTTCAGAAAAGTAAATCATTTTCAGAAAAACATTTTACTGGCAAACAAACAGACCCTATATGTATTTTATTTATACACTTAGATTTATTTCTACCACACACTTGTCATAATTTTGGTTTATTTTACATAATATAATAATATAATATATTTTATAATTAAATAATATATTAATATATTTAAAACATAAAAATCTAAGATTTTTATCATACTTATGTCGCCTCATTTATGGAACTTGGCATATTTACCTATTTAGTCCTTTTAACTTTTCTTTAATCTATTATTCAACATTCACCCTTACTTTAATTTAGTCCTTTTTTAAAATAACTCCTAATTAAGTCAAATTTACCTAATTAACTACACAACTAACTTCGTAAATATTTATTATAAATATTTACGAGTCCGATTTACTGGAACAGAGTCTCGGGAATACATTTTTTTAATTTTTGTCATTTTTAATTAATTAACCATTGAAATGTTAAAATTTCTTAACGAAACTTTAATACTACCCTAATGACACTCCATAAATATTTATAAAAATATTTATGACTCAGTTTATAATATTGAGGTCTCGATACCTCGTTTTCGACCCAATTTACCTAATAATTTCTTTTAAATCACAAAATTCACTAATTCAAAAATATTTCTAAAATCATGCTTAACTTATATTTATTAATTAATAAATTTTTCTAACTTTTTTTTCATTGGATTTAGTGATCTCAAATCACTGCTCTGACACTACTGAAAATTGTGATGTTACAGCGATGACCTCTAAACAGGTCGATATTATCTTCGAGTTGAATTAAGAATTTGTCTCTCAATTCTGGCTAAAATCTGAGTGCCTAAAGAGGCTACTCGATATGCAAATTCACAAACCGATAGTAGTTCATTGTGAAAGACTATGCGTGATGCACAGTCACTTACCGAAGAAATAATAGTCATTTGTCACTAGTATAGTTTGAATCCAAGCCTTTAAATGACATAAGTGAGTATAACTACTCATGGTTCTTCCCAACTAGATACTCTCACTCTATAAATCCATATTCGAGTAAGATATTTTTAAAATTCAAACTCTTATTAAAATCAAGAAATAAAATCTGATTAAACCTAGAGACAATATCAACCCATTAAAATATGTGTCTTTCTGAATATACAACACTTCAAAGCAAATTAATCCTTTTTTTCTTTTAGGGGTAATCTTTGCTATATTTTATTTTAGGTTAAACTATTAAAATAGTCACTTTTATTTACTTCAAGTTACATTTTAGTCACTTATATTTGAAATCTTACGTTTTAGTCACTTACGTTAACATATTGTAACATTTTAGTCACTGAGCAATTAATTTTCGTTAACGGTGTAACGGTAAACTGATATGACACGTTAAATCATCATTTCAAATAACAATTTTTGGTTAAATTATACAATTAGTCTCCATATTTTTTCATTTTGAGCAATTTAATTTTTTTCTTTTATGTTCTTTTTTCCATTCTCTTTTTTTCTCTCTCTCTCTTTTCCTTCCTTCTCCATCTCTTTTAACAGCAATTAATACTTAGTGACTAAAATATTACAATACAATAACGTAACATCTTAAATATAAGTGACCAAAATGTAACCTTAGACAAATAAAAGTGACTATTTTAATAGTTTGCCCTTGATTTTAAAGTGAATAAAATCTACTAGCAGACAATAGTAAGATTAAACACTAAAAATAACCCTAAAAATATTAATTTATTGTGTTTTGAAATGATGTAAAAGAATAGCATTTTTGTCTGTCATTTAAAAAAAATTATATTTTGTTTTATATATTTTTATCATTTTAAGACGAGATAAATCAACAATTTAATATTTAAATTTACTTTATTTAAAAATTGGATTATCTTTTCATTAAAATATAAATAAATTGCAAACTAGTTATAATAGTGTGATTATTTCATTTTTCTCGACCTATTAACAGAAGGAACCATTAAGCAAGTAAACCAACAATACCCCGAAGGATGACACAATGTGCCACACAAAATCATCATATTCAGTATTGAACTGCATACTCTTGTTCTTTGAAAATTTGTGACATTTATATTTATCAAACATAGCCGCCATTAACGCGAATGGTTTGTCCATTAACCCACTCACTAGCATCAGAGGCCAAGAACCCGACAACGGGTGCAACATCTTCGCTCTGACCAAGTCGATTATGTGGAGATTCATCAATACATCTCTGCACCGCTTCTTCACTTTTCCCAGCAAAGAACATCTCTGTCGCAATCGGCCCTGGTGCCACACAATTTGCAGTGATACCAGTTCCTTTGAGTTCCTTTGCTAGTATTTTTACCATTGCCTCTACAGCTGCCTTCGATGCTGCATACGCCCCGAATCCTGGCCTCAGTGCAGCAGCCATTGATGATGACAGCAGTATGATCCGACCTCCACTGCCACGCTTCAGCCTGTTTGCTGCTTCCTTGGCACACAAGAATGCCCCTCTTGTGTTTACACTGAAACAACACGTTTAGAACTAAATCAGGGTACTCAAGAAAATAATTCCAGTTTTGTTTTGGCCTCGAATACGAGCACGAATAAGAATCTCAGCATACGCAACTGCTTCAAATATATGTAGAATCTATCTAATCCAATCTTCCATGTTGCATATATTCCAATTTCCAAATGCAACCATATGACTTCTTCTCATAACACAGAAAATCATGGAGAATTAAAGAGAATACTGGGTACTTTTACAGTTTTTCATGAAAATTTTTACATAAACCTTCTCTAAGCAGTAGACTCTTTTCGGTAACTTTCATGGGTGGTTCATTTACAAGTTACAACCATGGATTTGAATAACAATCATAACACAATGTTAAGAACATTATTTTACAATTTTGACTCTCTTTACCGTCAATATTTACCACAATTCTCTTTCTGATAGTTTTATGCCACATCAGCAATTTCATCTTGAATTACAGGATTTTCATTTGGATTTGATTTTTTTCAGGATGAAAATACTGAAATTCATGAAAATTGCATCCATAACTGAATTGCAAGTAACCCAAAAGGTGACTCAAAGGCTACTAAAAGTTACAATTTGCACCAAAGCAATATCACTTGTTCTTCATACCAAGAGCTTAATACCCAAATTAACAGTGTGGAATATCTCTGGTAATTGCTAATGAACAACCCAAATTAGATATATTATGAACCCTAAAATTAAAACCAACCAGTTCATCTAAGCATTAAACAAGTCGAAGGATAAAAGATTTGTAACAATCCTACCCCTGCCAGTTATTCAATTAAAAAAAAAAGAAATTAAAATCCTCTAATTTTATAATCTGAATTATTATTTCAGCCTTGCCAATCAAAAGAGGTACTGTTTTCAACCCATAAAACTATTTGGTACTATAAAATAATCTGTCAAAATTCTTCATACATAATCAATAAAGATATTGTATTTTTTTTTCAATCAATTCCATCCATGATATTTAGTACAAGTGAAAGCAGTACCTGAAAATACGGTCAAAGTCCTCCAAGGCAGTATCAGCAATTTTAGGATACTTAGGATCCAGAACTCCAGCAGAGTTAACCAGGATGTGAATCGGTGATCCAAACGCCTGCTCGGCCGAATCAAACAGAAGCTTGACCTGGGCAGGGTCCGAAACATCGGCTTTGACAGTCACAGCTCGCGGGGAGTCACCAGGATACAGAGAATTGATCTGGGTAGCTACGAGATCGGCTTGGTCTGCACTGGAAGTGTAGTTAATAACGAGTTTAGCACCGAGTCCGGCCAGGTGAGTGGCTATAACTCGGCCAATACCACGAGATGACCCAGTTACTATAGCAACTCGGTCTTTGAGTGGGAGATTGGTACTGGTTGTAGAAGCCATGGGCATGGAATCTAGACAGAAAATAGCACAGAAATTAATTATTTCTGATATTTTTATTCATGATATTTCGACACTATATATATATATTTCAAATAATGTTTTAATACGCACTTAAACATGGGTTCTTTTCATAATTTTTTCAATCAATCCATAATTATCATTGAATTTGTTATAATGGTTGTCGACATTCTAGAATTCTGAGTCAGAGAAATGGATTTGAGAATTTCGCTTGAAATTCTCTTCTTTTTATCCTTAGAATTGTGGTGTTTTAAGTTTCTTTACAATCAATTATTGTGATGGGTAAATTATCTAATAGCGACTTTTATTTATTTCGAATAATTTTTGTTTGAAATATTACGTTTTAATAATTTATATTTTTTTACAAAATAATTATTCTCTCCTATTAAAATCAAATAAAAAAATTATGTTTGAGTTTAAATTTTCGGATTTTTTAAAATCCCTTTAATCCTAAAAACTCCCTAATATCTTCTTCTCACCATGAACTGGTGTTGGCAATCCCCTTTAAGCCTCCCCATTTAGCCGAATAAAAATTTAGTTTAATAGAGAAAAAATTTAATCAAGTTGAATTATGTTTTTATTACTTTTGGCCTTAAAAATAAGAGGGAAAATTTTTTTTAGTCCTTTTCTTTTGCCCGGTTAAATTTTTCTTCGACCTACGGTGCCACATGGCAGACTATGATTAGGTCACATTTAAAAAACTCAGCAAATAACACCGTTAGAGGGAGGTGCCATATCCACAGATAGAAATTTCGTTAAAGTATAGGAGGATTTTTTTGTCATTATCCTAGATAGCAATCTATTTAGATTTAAGGTTTTTTTTTTCGAATTAAATTTAAGTAAGATTGAGCATTGAATTAAATTGGGTGAAAAAAATTCGAGTTAGTCAAGTTGACAAATTTTATTATATCATTATAATTCGATTTGAATTTTTTCAAATCGAGTAAAATTATCCGAGGTAAATTAAATAAATTAAAATGTCAATTTAAAATATTGTTACAATATGAATAATTTCAAGTTAGAGCACATAAATTCGAAATACTATGATAAACTTGAACCGATAATTTACTGTCCTCAAATTTATTATTTTAGATTTTTTAAATTTTATTTATTTTTATATATTCTTTAGAATTTTTTAGATTTTTATTGAATATTTATATTTATTAAATATATTTTCATGAAATTTTGAAATTTTTATAAAAAAATTCGAAAATTATTTTAATTATTTTCGTAATTTTTATAGAAAGAGATCATTTGTTATTTTTGAAATTAATAAGGATCAAGGAGATATTTGCACCAATTTATTATTCAAATTATTTGAGTTATTCAAGTTGTAAAATTCAACTAAACTCGAACTCAAAAAATTAAATTACTTATTCTAATTAATTCGATAAATCGAATAACTCGATTCGATAAACTCGAAACTCGAAATTCTTTTAAATTGAATCAAATTTTACTGCCTTAAATTTATCATCAGACATCTTCTTAAGTACCATTTTACAATGAGATATACAAATAACAATTTAACCAAATCCTCAAGAACAAAAAGTAAAAAAGAAAAGAACAAGTGACAACAACAAATAGACTTGTCTACGGATTTGATTACTCAACCGGTCCAATAAATCCAATAAGACTGAAACTAACGTCGAACAATGTGGTTTTTACTTCAATCCAGTCCAAGTAAGATTGGATAAGGGATTTGAAAATTTCATAAGCTGAAATTCGACCCAACCTATGAACCCCTCTCCTCTTGACTGTATGGTGGTTTACACAACTACTCCTCCATTGACTCTAATAACCTGCCCATTGGTCCACTCACCAGCATCACTGGCTAAAAACCCTACAATTCCTGCTATATCCTTTGGCTCACCCAATCGACCTAGAGGGCAACCATCCACAAATCTCTGTATAGTTTCTTCAGTTTTACCAGCAAAGAACAGTTCTGTGGCTACTGGCCCTGGTGCAACACAATTTGCTGTTATCTTTGTGCCTTTGAGTTCCTTAGCCAAAATCTTTGTCATCGACTCAATAGCTGCTTTTGAAGCAACATAAGCTGCATATCCAGGTAAGAGGGATCCCACCAAAGATGTCGAGATCGTTATGATTCTTCCTCCGCCGTCGCGTGTCAACCGACGTGCTGCCTCGCGACAACAAAGGAACGATCCTTTGGTGTTGATGTTGAATGTCATATCCCAATCCTCTACTGCTGTGTTTGCTAAGGTTGGGTATTTTTGATCCATTATCCCAGCGCAGTTGACTAGGATGTGTATTTTGGAGTCAAATTCTTGCTCGGTTTTATCGAAGAGTAGCTTGACTTGCTCGGGGTCTGAAACATCGGCTTTGATGGCAACTGCTCGGGGATGATGATCAGTGGTACACGACGCGTTTAACTCCGATGCCAAAAGATCAGCTTATGTTGAATTCGAAGCATAATTGATCGCCACTCTTGCACCTAGAGAATGAAGGTGGTTGACAATGGCATGGCCGATTCCACGAGAGCCACCGGTTACTATTGCTACCCGGTCCTTAAGTGGTAGCAAAGATGGTGACACTTCCATGCTTGTTTCAGCTGCAAGAATGGTGAAACTTGAAGAGATGTGTTGGGGTATTGAAAATGGATGGATCGCTACAGTATTTATATCTGCATACTGCAAAGTCAAGCCTCTGACTAGAAAAGAGTAGGTTCTAATTTTTATGGCAAAATGCATTCTCCCATTGCCAGAGTTGAAACAGAAAAGGACATAAACCATTAAATAATTCAGCTTGAAAATAGGTGCAGTTGCCACCTTTGAACAAGCTCGAGAAAATCAATGAATTATCATATTATGTTATTTCAGCAAAGGAATATTTTAAATATAGTATTGAAGAAATCACCCACTTTCATGGCTTAGCTGGGAACTTTAAATGCACTATAAAACAAAAGCAAAAGAAAAGGCCGTTTGGTGAGTGAGTACACGTATTCCATGACGTATATTTGACTGGGGAAGCACAACGTTTTTTTTTATTAATAAATAAATAGATACATACCATAATGTTCAAACAAGCAGATGTAAGAGGTTTTCAAAAGGTATGGACTGGCATAGTGATTAAGATACACATGTTGTTTAATAACTGTTACTCCATCCAGTGCTGTTTGAACCAGACCGAACCGATTGGATCACGAATCGGCCAGGACCGTTTTGGAAAGCAGCTTTGAATTGGGTAGAACGGGAACCGGTTGAACCGGCTAAGAAATCGATTGAACTGGGGTTTTTTAATTTTTTAATTTTTTTTGAATTTTTAATAAATTTTAATTGGAATGGCAAACTGATGACCTGATCGGTTCGATCACCAGTCCGGTTTAGAAAACATTGACTCTATCTTTTCATTTTTATAAATATCAGACGAATATTCAGATATTGGTATTCATATATGCCATTTACACTTCGCATGCGAGTAATATAGTTTAAAGCTACAAAGTCAGTAATCTCAAGAAAATGTAAGAACATGAGCCATGAGATTTAAGAGGAAATTAAGTTACCTTATCATATTACATCAGAGAGGATGGCCATCGGTATTGCAGAAAGAAAGATAAACAGACCTGCTGGATAAACTTTTTCCAACTTCAACCCACAAGCGGAAACAGGGTAGCGAGGATATATCAAATATGCTGTTGATGCTTCATGGTGCAAAGCAAAAAAAAGATAAAACGAAAATGAGGTGAAAGGCAGTTGCAGTCACTAGAAACTGAAATATGCTTCACAGGCCTTTCAGGAGGAGGCTCAGAATAAACACATCTGCAAAAGAAAAGCACTATCAGATGATGATCAGATAACCGGACTCTCATGAAGATAATTGATAAAAGCAGAATTTTGTATCAAAATAAAGAAATAAATAGAGGTAGAATCATACCAAAATCTATTGTCTGCTAAATGAAGAATGAAATCATCCTATAGGATAAAATCAAGGTGCATTTTTAAAGCCTCATTAGTACAATTTTTTTTACCAGTAATCTTTGCATGAACAAGAGCCACCTTCAAAATGATATGCATCTCTGACTATAATCGGCCGATTAGATACCTTGGACACGAACTTAATCCAATTAAGGCAACCGTTACACACACGAAGATTCTTAATCACACAAACAGGAATTGCACTGGGCAAACTGAAGAGCCCAAATGCAGTAGTCACCTTCTCACTCTCCTTGTTCCACATCACTGAAAAGGCTACAACGGTCTTGCACGTAACCAATTTTAGCAGCTTGTTGATTCAGTTCTTCTAAGTGCTCATATGTCTTCTCAGCCAGTGGATGGAGCTGATCACCAACAAAAAACGCATGAATTGAACTCTTAACCTTGATCCAGCTTTGAGAAGGCTCCTTTTTCACAACTCTTTTCTTTCATCATTCACCTTGTAGGATCCCTAGAATCCCATTTCCTAGACGCTGCATATAAATTAGTGAGGACATAACTTGCTGAGTCTTGAGGTTCCAGTTTAAGAAGATGATAAGCAGCAAATTCTCCAATGTCTACGTTCTTATGAACTGCATGAGCACTTAAGAGTGTCCTCCAAATGATGGCATTTGGTTCAATAGGCATATCCTCTATAAATTTTCCAGCACGACACGAAAGACCAGCTCGGCTGAGAAGATCAACAACACAATTATAATGCTCAGGTTTAGGCACTAAGCCGTAGCCAAGGCCCTTGTCCACCAAACCCACATGACCACAAGCTGATAAAACTCCCACAAAAGTGACATGATTTGGTCTGACACCAACCTGTTTCATCTTCTCAAAGAGATTTATTGCCTCGATGTCGCATCCATGTTGAGAATAGCCTGTGATAATGACATTCCACGAAATCTATTTTTTTCTCAGGCATGTCCCAAAATTCCTTTTCTGCATCATTGATGCTACCACACTTTGCATACAATGTGATCAAAACAATAGCCACCTCAATTTCTAATCCATCCCCTGTTTTCATTATCATGGCATGGATCTACTTTCCTTGTTTTATATTAGCAAATATTAGCAGCAGCACTAACTGAGGGATAAAAGTAATAAATCAGCTTCCACTCCAGCTGTATTCATTTGAGAAAAAACCTTCAACACTTCGTTGCAGAACCCACTCTGTGCGAGTCCGGATATCAACACATTTCATGATATATTATCTTTTTCATCAATTTTTCTGAATACTGCATATGCATCTTACCTCTGACCACATCTAGCATAAAGAATAACAAGCACATTGCCAACTGATATCAGAAAGAAAAGATTGGGCACGAATTTGTCGTCCTTAACTGAGTGCTTGAATACCAGCACATGCACTGATTGCACTCAAAAGTCCTATGTTATCAGATTGGATCCATCGATTCAGCATGTCTCCAAAAAGTTAAAGAGCCTCATCAAACATATCATACTGTGTGTACCCAGCAATCATAGCTGTCCAAGAAACTAGATTGTCCACATAGTGAACATAGCTATCTCATTTACACCTTATCGATGCACCATTTAACCAATTTATTATCAGAAATTTTTTTGGATACATTTTTATGAACAGATTTACAAATTCCAGTTTAACCATATCATCAAATTCAAAGAGAAAAAACTAAAGAAAGATACATCGCAGCATGATGCTGTTAAGTGTTCAAACAACTCCTCCATCGACTCTCATGACACACCCTTTGGTCCACTCTCCAGCATCTCCAGCTAAAAAGCCTACAATTCCTGCTGTATCCTCAGCTCACCAACCAAAGGGGACAACATCCACAAATCTCTGGATAGTTTCTTCAGTTTTACCAGCAAAGAACAACTCTGTGGCTACTGGCCCTGGTGCAACACAATTTGCAGTTATCTTCATGCCTTTAAGTTCCTTGGCCAAAATCTTTGTCATTGCCTCAACAGCTGGCTTGGAAGCAACATAAGATGGTATCCAGGTAAGAGAGATCCCACCAGAGATGTCAAGATCATTATGACTTCCTCAGCCATAGCGTGTCAAATGATTTGCTGCCTTGTGACTACAAAGGAATGATCCTGTAGTGCTTATGTTGAATGTCATATCCCAAGCCTCCACTGCGGTATTTCCAAGGTTGGGAACTTTTGATCCCTTATCCCTGCAGAGTTGACAAAGAGGTATCTTTTGGAGCCAGATTCTTGCTCAGTTCTATCAAAGAGTAGCTTGATTTGTTCAGGATCTGAAACATCAACTTTGATAGCAACTGCTCAGGGATGATCAGTGACATATGATGCCATTTAACTCAGATGTCAAAAGATCAGCTTGTTTAGAATTTGAAGCATAACTGATTGCAACTCTTGCACTGAGAGAATGAAAGTGGTTCCAAAAGAGCCACCGGTTACTATTGCTACTCAGTCCTTAAGAGTAAGTGAAGATGACGACACTTCCATGCTTGTTTCTGCCACAAGAATGGTGGAATAGTGAGTTTGGGAAGGATGGAACTTATATGTTGGGGACTTGAAAATGGATGGATGCCAACAATATTTAGATCTGTATGTAGCAAAGTCAAGCCTTCGAAGTGAGAAAAGCAGATTCTAATTTTAGGGCAAAATGCATTGTCCCATTACTGTGATAGTTTCCAAACTGCCCATATTGCCAGTGTTGAAACAAAAATGGAGACACGTTAAACAATTCAGTCTTTGTCCCACACAATAGAAGCATTAAAACTAAAGTCTAGTTGCCACCATTGAACGTTAAAAAAGAGATTCAATTTGAGTACAAGTAACAAATTTTACATATGTTACTTCAGCAATGAGGAAAAAAAATTATTATTATAGTATTAAAGAAATTGCAGACTTTCATGTCTTAGACGGGAACGCTAAATTCACCATAAAACAAAGCAAACAAAAAAAGGCACTTTGGCGAGTGAGTACATGTACTCCATGACACATATATGACAAGGGAAGCACAACATTATTTATTAGAAAAAAAACTAGATATACCATAATGTTCAAACAATTAGATGAAAGAGGTTGCAAAAGATATGGACTAGCATAATAATCAAGATAGACAAGCTGTTTCCCTCCCTATTTCATTTTTAAGTTTAATAACTGTAACTCCATCTTTTAATTTTTCTTGAAATACTCATATTCGACACATATCTGGATATTGGTATTTGTATAAAGCTACAATATTGGTAATCTCAAGAAAATGTAAAACATGAACCATCAACCATGACATTTAAGAGGAAATTAAGTTACCTTATTGTCTAACATCAAAGCAGATAGCTTCTGGTAGTGCAGACAGACAGCAAAAAGTGAGATAAACTGATCTACAGGACAAACTTGTTGCACATTGAACTTTTTCTAATTTCAACCCACAAGCAGAAAAGGGAAGCGAGGATCAATCGAATAAGCACATCAAATGTGCTGTTGATGCTTCATGGTGCAAAGCAAAATGAAGATACAAAAATGAAGTGAATGGCGATCATTAGAAACTGAAATATTATTCACAAGCCTTTCAGAAGGAGGCTCAGAATAAGCACCAATTTACTGGTTATCTCTGCAGAAGAAAACAGCACTATCAAATGATGATCAGATAACTGGAGTCTTATGAAGATAATCAATAAAGGCAGAATCCTACCATAATCAATTGTTCGCTAAATGAAGTATGAAATCAGCCACTGGGATAAAATCAAGGAGCATTTCAAAGCCGCTTTAGTACATCATCTACTATTTACCAATTACCAGTAATCTTTGCATGAACAAGAGCCACCTTCAAAATGATGAAACCGGTATGCATCTCGGACTATAATTGGCCGATTAGATACCTTCGACACAAACTTGATCCAATTATGGCAATCTTTACACACACGAAGATTCTTAATCACACGAACTGGAATTGCACTGGGCAAACTAAGGAGCCCAAATGCAATAGCCAGCTTCTCACTGTGAATATAAACAGTCGGGTCCTTTTCTCCTTGTTCCACATCACTGAAAAGGCTATAACGGTCTTGTACATAACCAATTTTAGCTGCTTGTTGACTAAGATCTTCTAAGTGCTCATATATCTTCTCAGCCAGTGGATGGAGCCGGTCACCAACAAAAAATGCATGAATTGAACTCTTAACCTCAATCCAGCTTTGAGCAGGCTCTTTTTTCACACCTCTTTCTTTCATCATTTGCCTTGTACAATCCCTGGAATCCCATTTCCTAGACACTGCATATAAATTAGAGAGAAGGACATAACTTGCTGAGTCTTGAGGTTCCAGTTTAAGAAGGTGATAAGCAGCAAATTCTCCGATGTCTACATTCTTATGAACTGCACAAGCACTTAAGAGGGTCCTCCAAATGATGGCATCTGGTTCAATAGGCATATCCTCTATAAATTTTCTTGCACGACACAAAAGACCAGCTCGGCTGAGAAGATCGACAACACAATTATAATGTTCAGGTTTAGGCACTAAGTCATGTTCTTTGCTCATGGAGTCAAAGTAGCCAAGGCCCTCGTCCACCAAACCCACATGACTACAAGCTGACAAAACTCCCACAAAAGTTATATGATTTGGCCTTACACCAACCTGTTTCATCTTCTCAAAGAGATTTATTGCCTTGATACCAGATCCGTGTTGAGAATAGCCTGTGATAATGGCATTCCAAGAAATCTCATTTTTCTCAGGCATTTCTGAGAATTCCTTTTCTGCATCATCAATGCTCCCACACTTTGCATACAATGTGATCAAAGCATTAGACACCTCAGTTTCTAAGTCATACCCCTTTTTTATTATCCTGGCATGGATCTGCTTTCCTTGTTTTAAATTAGCAGTATTAGCAGCAGCACTAACTGAGGAGATAAAAGTATATAAATTAGTTACCACTCCTGCTGTATTCATTTGAGAAAAAACCTGCAATGCTTCCTCGCAGAACCCACTCTGTGCGAGTCCGGATATCAATGCATTCCATGATATATTATCTTTTTTATCAATTTTTTTGAATGCTGTATATGCATCATGCCTCTGCCCACATCTAGCATAAAGACTAACAAGCGCATTGCCAATTGAAACATCATCTGAGAAACCGGAAAGAAAAGATTGGGCATGAATTTGCCGTCCTTGACTGAGTGCTTGAATACCAGCACATGCACTGATTGCACTCGAAAGTCCTATGTTATCAGATTGAATCCCTTGGTTCAGCATGTCTCCAAAAAGTTTAAGAGCCTCATCAAACATATCATGCTGTGTGTACCCTGCAATCATAGCTGTCCAGGAAACTACATCCTCCTCAGGAAGTCTTCTGAGAATTTCTAAGGCAGTTTCTAACTTTCCAAGCTTAGCATACATGTCAATTAATACACTACAGACATAAACATCATACTGGAAACCAGTTTTAATAACTTGAGAATGAATCTGCTCTCCCAAGTCGAATGCTCCGACGGAGGTGCAAGTTCTTAAAATACTTGGATAGGTAAATTGGTTAGGCACCAATCCCTCAATCTGCATCTGTCTAAATATATGAAAAGACTCACTAAGGTTATCTAACTGCCCATATGCAACCAGCATCACATTCCACAAAACTACATTTACAGTCTCCGTTGTACTAAAGAACTCATATGCAGTATCTATATCAGAGCATTTAACATAAAGATCAAGCAGAGACCCTTCAACAATTAAGTCCGTAGAAAACCCAGCTTTTATGGCATATGAATGAAGTTGCTTACCTGTAAATGAAGCTCCGAGAGATGCACAGGCACCCAAAAGACTGGCAACTGTAACACAGTCCGGTTTCAAGCAATCATGCTGCATTTTCTCAAACAATTCTAGAGCTCTATCACTATATCCACACTGTGCTAACCCAGAGATCAGTGAGTTATAAGTAACACCATCCCGTAGCAATGTATTGCTGAAAATTAGTTCGGCAGATACCAAATTCCCAGAGCGTGAATATAAAGTAACTAAAGCATTGCAGACATAAGTCTCAGAAGAAAATCCCAGTTTGAAAACAAGGCTATGGAGCTGCTCTCCCAACTTAAAGAACTCTATTTTCGTGCAAGCACTTAAAACACTAGAAAAGACATACGGTGTAGGTAAAATTCCTGCTATATGCATCTCAGAAAACAACAAAATAGCTTGCTCCTCATATCCATTTTGAGACAAGCCCGAGATCATAGCCAACCAAGAAACAGTATCCTTCACATATAGTTTATCAAATAACTTCTTCGCAGAATCTATAAATCCATTTTTCATGTACAAATCAATCAATGGGTTACAAACAAAGGAGCTAAAACTAAAACCATCACGAATAATCCTAGCATGAATTTGTTCAACATACTGAAACCAAACATTGCTACCTGTACATGCCTTTAAAATGCTGGCAAAGGTACTCTCATTAGGATTCACATTTTCAGCTACCATCCTTGAATAAAACCCCAGTACTTTATCATTCATTTTCTTTGAAGCAAATCCAGAAATCATTTTATTCCAAGAAAAAACATTTCTTTTTGGCATATCATCGAAAACCTTGATTGCACCATCTAAATCACCTAAAGCAATATAAATATCCATGAGCTTCTCAGATAAAAAGTGTTCATTACTGAAGCCCATCTTCAAAATCTTCCCATGAAGCTTCTTTCCTTCCTCTATAGACCCAGAATTCAAACAACCTTCTAAAAGCCAAAGAAAAGTTTGATGATTGGCTTTAATCCCTCTATTTTCCATCCAATGCAAGAAAGCAACTTCCTTGGAATTCCCTTCATCTCCTTCAATAGAAAGCTCATCAAATGAATGAGAAACCGCATTAGTATGAAAACAATCTAATCTCAATCTGCTCCAGTTCCTATTAAAATACTGCAAAATTTCCAAAAAAACGAACAGAAAATGAGAGATTATAATAAAAAAATAGGAAATAACAGAAGTAAATGTATAGGTAATCCAAAAGTAAAAGCTACCAAAAAAACAAACTTTTTGCAAGTTCTTCTGGGTGTGTTTGAGAGAGATTTGGTGGGGTTTGAGTTTAAGGAAAGGAAAGTGATTAAAGAAGAAGTAAGTGGAGGAACCATGAAGAGAAATTTGGTTAAGAAACATGGGATTGTTGTTTGGTTTTTGAGTATTGGATTGAGCATCAAATTTGAACAAGTTTAAGGAATTGGGTATATGTTTTAAGGATTGCTGCTAATGGTTTTATTCCTCTATCGACTGGCGCCAAAGAAAATGGAAAACATTAGATAAAAGATAGTTTTTTTCCGGGTGGTTTTTTTTATAGGAAAAATAGTTTTTTTTTTATATTTTTTTTCACCTATTAAAAAACTATTGTTAAATAAAATATTTTTTTTTACTTTAGTTAATGGTGGTGACAAAATAAAATTATTAAAAAAACTGTAGCAATTGTGAACTTCTATTAAAAATTATTAAAATATTTAAAGTATAATATGTAGCATTTTATTAAATAATTTTTTTATTAAAAATATCGTATGTTGTAATTTACTTGGTTCGGAGAGTTTTTTTAAGTGAGTTAATAGTTGGTATATAAAGTGATAATAAAATAAAATTAAATACTTTTGGCCAGGGAAAAAACTTTAAGTACTTAAGTGGAGGAGGTTGCATATAGTCCTTTTTTTTGGCGAAAGATACAATTTTTTTTCATTTATAAATATTTATATGTTTAATATATTAGTTGGCCCCTAAAATTTGATTATTTTTCAAATTGGTACCTAACTTCTTTTTACCATAGTGATACAAGGTTGGGAAGTTAATTTTTTAAGGGTAAACTACATTAGTAGTCACTTAATTTTACTTTCTTTTTTCCTTTTTCGAGCACCAACTATTCAATTTTATCTTTTTTTTTATTACCAACTAGCTAACGTAAAAGTGGGAACTCCCAAAAATCCAAGATAGTTGGGTGACCAAAAAAGACAATTG
Source organism: Gossypium hirsutum (assembly GCF_007990345.1). Lineage (NCBI taxonomy): Eukaryota > Viridiplantae > Streptophyta > Magnoliopsida > Malvales > Malvaceae > Gossypium > Gossypium hirsutum. The sequence goes on from NC_053447.1 coordinate 59,798,066, forward strand.
AATAATTGAGTGACTATTTTGTAACTTTTCATAGCTGGATGACCAAAAAATAAATTTACTAATAGTTGAATAACCATTTTGTAATTTTTCATAATTAAGTGACCAAAAAAAGCAAAAAAAATATAGTTGTGTGACTAATGTAATTTGCCCATCTTTTAAAAGTTCAATGTTATGAACCAATTTCAAAATGGCATCATTTTACCTCCATGAAAATCATAATATATAAACTATTTTGAAATATTAATTAATTAAATTAAACAACATTCATGTTGACTAAGTGTTAGCTTGATTGACATCGATATTATTGCCAAAGTAGGGTTCAAATACAATGAAACACATTAATCCTCCTATCTAATGGTGAAAATTTTTTACTATTAAAATAGCCTGTGTTAACTTGAAGTTTCAAACTATTATTGAGAAATCACACCTAAAAAATGAGGGGGAAATATTATTATTTAAAGTAGCCTTTGATAACTTGAAATTCCAACCTATTGTTGAGGATCTTATCACACCTCACAAATGAGGTGAAATCATAAATTTTTTAGTTGGGTTGGAATTAAATTATAATTTTTTTACAAGTTAAAATATAATTTTATGATATATTAGTTTATAATTTTATCTTTTTTAAATAGATTAAATAGATTTTTTTAGGGGGTTAAAGTTTAATTTTATCATATATTAACTTAAAATTTCATTATTTAAGGAGGGACTAAATTGAATAAGTTTTATTTTTAGGGGACCAAGGCCCCTTCCTGCCCCTTTAAATTCTCCTATACTCACCAAAATGCCTTTGTCAAAAGTGGACTCCTAACTTTCAATGATTATAGGTTCTAATATTCTCCATACAATATTGAAAAAGAAAAACGACTCAGTTTTTTAGGTGGGCTTAAGTTGGACATGAACAAAGCCTTTACTTAAATAAGTTTCTCTTGTATCCAATATGTTCTCTTAAAGCCTTGTTCATCAATCTTTGATAAGTTCTTCCTATGTTTTTCAAAGCAAATGACATAACTTTGTAATAGAATGTCCTCTATGATAAATGAGGTTATTTTATTGATATTTGGTATTCACTCGAAATTGGTAATAGTCGGAGAAGGTGTTCATGAAACCTATGTACTCATGTCTTGTTGATGACTCCATTAACCTATTTATTAAAGGAAAAGGGAAGTTGTTATTGGGGTAAGCTTTGTCTTGACATGTCTAGTGAATAATATCTTTAGCTCAATAAAACTCTATGGATCATGTTAGAAGAAAAAAGTACTAGCTTTTAGCATGGCTCCTCAAGGTCATTGGGAACACTCTGCGTATATTGTCCTCAATAGTTTGGACAAATTGGTTTAATAAAATATCCATCAGTTTCATTAATATCTTTGTATATTGTCCTCAACGGGTTTTGCACGCAAAGTAAAATGAAAACAAATATTGACTCACTAATTATCTAACGTTTAAATAACACTAAACAGTATTGCGTGGTTTGATCGTAATACAGAAAGACGGTATATATTAGTGGATAATCTAAACACGTCATTAGTTTAATCGAAAATGAACAAATCGATTGAAAGATTGATATATCGTCCATCAAGTCCAATTGGGGAGATACATTGTCTTAAGTATTAAAGCGGATAACTCTTAAAAGATAGAGATATAGATGTGACCGACAAGACTAACAGTAAATGGAACAGGACCCAAGATGAATAAATCCTAGATTCGTTTATGGATTCATTCACTTGTGATGTTCATAGTATGACATACCTTAATCCTAAGTAGATGATGGACTATGTATGCGTGACTTGTATACTTTGATGTAAATGAAAGCCTGAGTTCAAATAGATAAATAACCGGAAGCTGGTAAGTTGGGTATATGACTTCTACGATTTGTAGCATCATTCCATAACAAGGGAATTCATAGCCCAATAAAGAGTAAATAATATCCTCTCATCAGTATTACATGATAAATGAAAAACAAATATATCCATAGATCATTTGTCTTTGTGATAAATGATTTAATTATTATTTGGTAGTAGTTAACTTTTCTTGAAGGAAGATGTAATGGTCCATGAGATATAGGATTATATTGGGAGAACAAATTTATCCCAAAGAGATTAAGGATATCCTATGGGCGTAACACACTTATAACAAGGTCATTGGACGAGCATTTATTGAGTATCTTTCACAATGGTATATAATAAGAGAGTCCAGTCATAATATTTAAATGGATTGACTTTATGACTGAATAATATTATAATTAATAGGTGAAAAGCCAGAACTTAATTACAAATAGTGGCGAATCTGGTGGACTGGTAGAGGCCCTGACCCCCCTAAAATTATAAAATTGTTTATTTATTAGTTAACCCCTTAATTTTTAAAAAGTTTGCCCCCCTTTGAGTTGCTCTTTGGCCCCATTCTAACTTTGAACAATAAAAAATGTTTTCTTTTTTTCATTTCATATCACATATGTTAAATTTTTAGCTTTAAATATTTATATAATATATTACAACTTTCTTTTTTTATGATAGTTGGCCACTTTTTAATTTAACATTAAATATGAATAATTTAGGTTAAAATTTAATTTGTTAACTAGTGAAAAATAAGTCTCTTTTACTACTGTTATTAACAACTATTGTTATCAACGTCTCCTTCAAATGTGGCATCGAGTTCATCTTCTAAGGTTTTTTTTCATCTTTTTACAATTTTACTATTGTTTTTATTGTGTTTTAATTTTATAATTATTAATTTTTTAATCTTTTAAGATATTGTAGTTAAGCTAGCCAACTGATTACTTGCACAATATTTCCCACCAAGCAAAACGATGAAGTTGCAAATAGACATCACCAACTTTCGGTAGTTACAAGAGGAATCACTTTACGAAGCTTAGGAACGCTTCAAACTTATACTCCGTAAGTGTCCTTACCATGGTCTTCAAGATTGGTTACAATTGCAAACATTTTATAATGGTTTGGATGAGAATTCAAGGTTGAGTTTAGATTGAGCGTCTGTAGGGGAGTTCATGTCTGAGACATATACTGAAGGTTGCCAACTCATTGAGGACATAACAATGAATTCTTACATATGGCCAACTGATCGATTCAAGTATCGAGCTAAACCACCAACTGAGAATGTAGTTAGTGGTGAGGATAAGTTCCAACAAATCCTCGAGAGGTTTAAGAACCTCAAAATCAGATCGAATAGACCACATATTCTCGACCAACATCGTTTTGTGGGATTCCATGAAAGCGGAGAAGATGAAAATGTTGTTTGGGGTAGTAATATAAAGGGAACCTATGCCAATGTTAACTATATGGGTAATAAGGGTGGTAATCCCTATTTGAACACTTATAATCCAAGGTGGCATAATCATCCCAATCTTCAATAGGAAGGAAACCAATGGGGTTCGGGAGTGAGTCCACACTAACCGTACCAATTGTTGATACAATGTTGAGATGATGTCTGTGTTGGAACGCCGCTACACCTTGTGGTGCAACTGAAAATTAGTTCCAACGATCACAACCCATGGATCCATGTCCGAGGAATGAATCCGAGTTATAAGAAAGGCTTGAAATTATACTTTTCTAATCTGAGTAGGGAAAATCAATTCTGGGCAGAAAACAAATCACAACTACAATGTTTAGTTTCGACCTTTAAGGTATCTACCCAGTGAAAACAATAGAAAAACTCCTTTAAACTTTTCGGAGAATTTTTAGAAAAACCCTCGCTGCTAGACCAGAGAATTTTTTTGGGTGAAAGATGAAAGGAGAATCAAGACTTTCCTATAGTCAGAAATTCTTATTCAATAGCCAAATCACGGAGAGTGATTTAAGGGATTGGAATAAAACGTGATCCTTTTTTCAAAACAATATCAATTTATTTCCGCCCTTGAATATATCCTTTGACCAAAATTATTTGAAACCCCTTTTCAATAATTACGACAAAGATATATCGAATAAAAATTATATGAAACCCATTTTATATTTATTTTAATTGGATCATCTATGTATGTGTATCAAGCATGCACACACATCATGTCTAATATCTAACTTAATAGAATTAAATTAATTATGAGAACATTTCTATAATTAATATTATTCAAGCATCAAGTTAAATTTAACTCTATCTTTCTACGTATTCCAATCGTTTTAACCATAAAGTGTGATCCTGTAAGATCCTACAATGTTGGCGGTAATATTAGAATATTTCTAATGTTACAAACAATGCCATCTAGCAATGCATCACATCTACCCAAGATATAAGAATTCATGGTTTGACATAACCTTTCTGTGATAATGTCATCTTGTAGTATATCCCTTTGTCCTTAATATCTAGATTAAACACAAGTCATGGAACAGTCACCCTTGTATAGCCCAATCTTTTGTTTCTTGATTTCCCGAGTAGATTAAGATAAACAAATGAGTGTGATATCTCATATCAACTTATTTGAGCATGGTCATGCATTTCTAGTCTCACCCGATCGAGAGGTCTAAGATATTGCTCCCGTTATGTAGGAGGGACAAATCCTATCTTGATCACTCACATTTCACTATATAGATTGTGGCATACCTAACATCAATCTTTATAGTCCAACCATCTACGGAAGACGTTTGATTGTGTCAAAGCATACGACTCCCGATGTTGGAACAATGATAATCTCAAGTCTAAGGATCATACATACAATTATCACTAAGAGAAATGTTGTGGCTATTACATAATAATCCAAGGAACATTCTTATGACGGGTCAGTCCAGTATATTATTCTCTAATATATACTTATGTGTTGATTTGATACATATTAATAACAACAATTGTCATCAATCAAACACGTATTAGTCTCAATGCATTATTGTTGTCTAAACCCACAATAATACTTGACTAAAGGCATTTAAGAATGATCATATCATGCTTTGGATATTATCATTACACGATTTATTTAAACATAGAAATAATTACCTAAAACAATAATAACAATGCCTTTGTTAATAAACTAGGTAAAAGGATGCTATTACAATCACCATCTGATTGGTCTTTGGGCATTTTCTCAACAATAAGTTGATAATGGTTCACCCAGTGGATAGAGAGCTATGTACGAATAACAAATGCCCAACGCTTGTCAGAGGGTAATCCTCAAAGTGAAGGCTCGTTTAGTTGCCAAACCTACAAGGTAGGGAGCCACTTGAACGTATTGCTCTTGCGTTGATTCGAAAAGTCACAAAATAGGTCGAAGGCTTGGACTTGGGTATGTGAGGTGCAACTATAACAATTTATATTTAAGTTCATATTTAAATTAGGGTTACCAAACATCCTTAAACTATGACTTGGGTTCTAAAATTAGGGTTACCAATCAAGTGCTTCCATCGTCCTAATGTCAACTTGAAAGTTAAATGACATCTCAAATTTGGCATAGAGCATATTTAAAACAAGTAGATCAAAATTTAAACAGATGTCTAGTCTACGGTGTTAAAAAATAATGTCTATTTTTTATTTATTAACACATTATATCCATATTGTCCATAGATATAAACATGTTTTAAATTTGATCAATTTTTTTAAAATAGGGTTTAGAGTTATGATAGAGTTTAAATTCGAATCAAATAAAAGTTAAAACATCAATATATATTTAAAATGATATGATGACAAGTATAGCCTTTAAATTTTACATTTTTATCAATTTACCCCTTATTCTTTTTTTGAGTTAAATTTGGCCCTCAACTCTTAAAAAGAAAATCGAATTGAACCATCAACCTTTCAAAAAGAGTTTAATTCTTGTTTTTGACAAAAATAGTGATTAAAATGTTGAACTTTTAAACATGGTAGCTTACATGACAATCTAAATGTATTTCATGCCATTTTTTGAATTTTTGTGATTTTTTAATATCTCTATATATTTTAAATTATTTGTTGATGTGAAGTATAAAACAGATGAAGGATATTGTCAAATTTAACTAAAATAATAATAAAAGTCTAATTGATAAAATATATAAACTTTAAAGATTAAATTTATCATTTCGCCAAAAATTTATTGAGGTGTTCGTTGAGTTAACGATTGGGATACACGATTGACCGAAACTCCCCCGCCTTCACAACGGTCACATCGATTTACAGTGTTAAAACGACCTCGTTTATCTCTCTCCTTATTCTTTTAATCCCTATCCCAAAACCTAGAAAAACAAAAATCGCATTGATCTCTCAAATCAAAACCCCTAAAACCCTCAAATCCCCTACCATGGCAATCGCGAGAACGGGCGTCTACGTCGACGATTATTTGGAGTGTAACAGTCCCCAATTGCTCCACTTTATCACATTAAAATTTAAAAAAAATTATTTTTTTTTCTATATAATTGATTTCGAGCTTGAATTTCATGTTTAATTTGAAGTTTCGAAATTTTGTTTTTTGATTTCCGATAGACTCAAGCACCTTGCCAGCTGAGCTTCAAAGACTTCTCAATACAATTCGAGAACTCGATGAACGGTCCCAATGTAAGCTTATCATATTTTTGGTATTCTAAAATTAGGGTTTTGAATTGGGGATTTTGATTAAAATTATACCATTTGTTATTTTCTTTGGAAGCTATGATTAATCAGACGAGGCAACAAACTAAGTATTGTTTAGGAATTGCGGCGAACAGAGGGAATGGAAATAGTTATATGAATAATGGTCATGAAGATGAGGAAACCGTTGAGAAAATGAGGAAGGATATAGAGGCCAGTCAAGAAAATGCACTGAGTTTGTGCACTGAGAAGGTTTTGTTGGCGCGGCAAGCTTATGATTTAGTGAGTTTTGATTGTTTGTTTGTTTGTTTGTTAGTGTCCTTATTTGAGCTTGCATTGTTGTTGATTTTGTTGTAATTGAGGTTTTTTGTGACATGATTGTGTAGAAAGCTATGAAATTGCTAATTTTCTGCGCCGCTTTTAACTAGCATGTGTGGATTCAAGTGATTATAGGTCACAAGCTCCAAGCAGTTGTTTGCATGGCAGAGCATTCCCATCGCTATAATGTTTGATTGAAAAGTGAAGAACAATAGATATCTGGTTCAAGCTAAGAAAAGGCATAGTTCTCAATTTAATTCAATTTGTCTGTCTAACATGATAGCTTTCTTGTTTACTTACCCTTTGTAAGAAAGAGATTAGAATTTTTGCATCTTGTTCAACCACATTTATGGATTTAATTTAGTCTAAACTAAAACTATAGGTCCAGATTTGTGTTTATATTCAGCTTTAGGAAGTTCTGTCATTTCATGAATCATATTATAATTAAAGCTCACAAAATGATGATGCCTGAAACTTATTTCAGATAGATAGCCATGTAAAACGCCTTGATGAGGATTTGACCTATTTTGCAGAGGATCTAAAGCAAGGTATGGTAATTGCAATCACAATTGAGCATTGTTTAGGGATGAACTTCTGCTTGATTATCAATTTGTCACCCTGCTTTTTCTTCCTGCAATATATCAGAAGGAAAAATTCCACCGGATGAGCCTGCCATTCTCCCTCCACTACCTATTGTTCCTCCAAAGGTTGAGAAACGCAAGTTCTTTTATGGAACACCTCAATCAAAGAGAGTGGATTACAGGGAAAGAGATTGGGATCGAGAGCGTGATAGGGATTTTGAACTGATGCCTCCTCCAGGAAGCCATAAGAGAGATTTTGCTACCCCTCTTGATGATCAACCCATTGATCCAAATGAACCTACTTATTGTGTCTGCCATCAGGTTCTGCCTCATTATTTTTGTAGATATAACTATTTATTTAAATAATTTTTCACTGCCTTCTTGATTTTAAAGCTTTACCTCAAAATTGAAGGCTTGTTTTATATTATGTAGGTATCATTTGGAGATATGATTGCATGTGACAATGAAAATGTGAGTTCCTTCCTCTCTGCCCTTTTCTCTTTTAAAATTTAAATATTATCATTTATGAGTAGTAATGTAGTTTTTTGTATTTATTTACTTGGCTTCTATGTATTTTCACTTTTAGTTATTAAATTTCTCATATCTGAGTGTCAAAATAATGGATTATGAAAATGAATTAACGGATAATGTGGTGTGGCAGTAATTTGCATATATAGCGCAAACACATGATGGAATACAATGATGTTTACAAACCTCCCCTGTTACCCCAAAATTTTGATATGTACTTATTCTCATGATTGACACTATAACTATCAACAATTTGGTGGGTACTTAACGTTTCTATTCCTTCAGTGCCAAGGAGGTGAATGGTTCCATTATGCTTGTGTTGGGCTGACACCGGAGACAAGATTCAAGGGAAAGTGGTACTGCCCGACCTGTAGGACACTTCCACAATGCCAATAAAGACATATCTGTATTGCATGATCTGGGATGTTTAAGTAAAATTGCACATTGTGCTGTTTAAGCAAACCTTTTCCGAGTTTAGGAAGTAGTTAACTGTAATTCAATCCAGGGATATAGGTGTTGTTACAAAGCTTTGAACCATTAAATTTGACAAAACTTCAGATTCTTTGAAGTAAATGTGCAGAAATCTTACTTTTGATGGATTGTATACGATCAGATGTTGCAAGAGCTTGATCTGCTGCCTCCCCTATGAGATTAACCATTTTCCATTAATTTGATAGTTAAAAAGAAAGGAAAAAAAGGGAATGTGTCAACAAAAACAACCAAATCTTCTCTTCTATTGTGGGTGTTAAACGCTGCTTTACCTACCTGCAATGCTTGACACCAGCTTGATAGAGATGAAAATTCGGATTGTGGATTTGGATATCCATAGATGATATCTTATTAATTTTTGCGGATTCAGATATTGCAAATAGATACTTCAGATTCAGATTAAGACTTCCTTTGGATTCAAACACAACACAATGCATTGAAAATTTTTACCTTGATTTTCAATCTCACTGCACCACAGTGAATTGCTTGGTTGTTTGGATGTCTTGCTTCCAGCACAGTGAGACGTTTCTGTTGCACTGGACAGCCTTATCTCCGCTGGTGCTAAAAGCTCTAGTCAGCTCTAGCACGGTGAGACGTTTCAACGCATTGTGTTGTGTTTGAATCCAAAGGAAGCCTAAATGCAGATAGATATATCGGATATTTATTATATAAATCTGCATTGTTTATTTGGATCGCAAATTCGGACTATTTTGATATTATATACATATAAAACGAATTTTAGCAGATTTAAATTTTGATTTTGAAATTAGTTTTCTTTTCGTGGGTTTAGATATTCAATTGATAATAATATTTAATTCAAATTCGGATTTAGATAGTAAACTCAAATAATTTGTGGGTGACATACGGATCCGGATAATTCAAAAAATGTATATACCTGATCCGCTACCATTCTTATGAGCTCATTAATGGTTTCCATATGGCTTGTTAGGTGAATTATTGATTTTATAGTCTGAAGTTTCAGTTTCAGTTGAAAGTATAGTATCTCATTTATATTTCCCAAAGGAGAATGTAAGCTACTTTCTTTTATCTTCTTTATGGATAACACCGCACTGATGTGGAACTTTTAACTTTAATCTCCTTCATTTGTTCAGAGTTAGAACAATGAGGAAATATGTTTTTGTTGCATTCAATACTCAACAGTAACTAACACCTTTCTTTTTTCACAGGAATGAAAGCCATGAAAGTTTATTTGATGCATATAAAAAGCATGGTAAGGATGATTTACATATTTGGGTTGTGTAAATGTTGTGAACCTCTCCACACTTCTCCTGGACCTAACATTATGGGTTTAAGCATGGTTGACTGACCTACACATATAAAAGAATACTCTCCATAGATTTCATGGCTTGAACCAGGGCTGTACATGTACACTTCATCAAATCCATCTCTTCCTACAACAACAGAGTTTCTTCTACCCTGTTCCATACAAAAAAGAAGCAAAGCAAAATGAGTGTCAGCCTCATACTTTTGATAACTGTGAAAATGGGAGCAACATTTGAGTTTTCTATGAAAATTACCCTGTCAATGAGTGTAAAGAACCTAGGTGCACAGGTGTATATCCTGCTCATTTGCTCATTCAGTTGCTTATACCCATCATCTTCTTCACCTTCCATTTCTTCTTCACTAGCATTTTTTTTATTTCTTTGTCCCAAACCACTGAAAAACCCTTTAAGTCCCATTTGTTTCCATAGTTGGCCGATTTCGGAATCGTTTTCCTCATCGAGATCTGAAGGAATTATACCAAAATTGGACAAAAATGGTGGCACATTATGAAAATTTGATCCTTCTAATCCGAGTGCGTATGTTGCTTCTGGACTGCTAACAGTTAAGTGGCTTATAATAGACCCTGTCCATTGTAATGGTGATGAATTCGAGTTTGTGACTGAAATCTCTGAGGTTAAGATGTCTTCTCCGAGTGTCACAATATGTCTTGTTTCAACCATATTGTCTGCATCACTGCTTATCAGTTCAACCTGCATTTATTTCATGCTGTTTCTGAATAGTTTCCTAAATGTAAATACCATATGTTTAACAAAACAATATATTAAACTGACCTTAATAGAGTCCTTTGAATTGCCTCTAATATCACGAAGAACCCAAGTACTTGGAGACCATGGAACTTCATTATCATCTTCATAGTTGAGGGCTAAAGACACCCCACCTTGTATGACAGCCTCACCATCGTCTCCCTCTGAAACCGATGTGTGCAGTAGCTCAACTGTGCTGCCATGCCACATCGGAGCCTTGTAAGATGTGATCAAACCACTTGGAAGCATTAGAGTAGCTGTGCTGCCATTATCCAGTCCCATTTTGGCAACACAATTGTCACCAATACCTTCAAAGGTAACTCCATGGCCACTGAATTCTCCTTCTAGATAGTCCACATTGATTGGTTGGTACGGAACCGAAGCTACATATGGAAATGAAAGCTCTTTCCTGATATTGTTGTACTGCAGAGATGTAGAAGAAAGGTAAGGATGATAATACAAGTGATGGCTAATTGGTCTTGCAGATGAAAAATGAGTGAAGTTGGGTGAGAAAAGTGAACGGTAAGCCATACTGAAACAAGACTCAGTTGCAGCTAGGTGTGGATTTTCATTGTTTTCATAACAAGAGAGAAAGAGGGTGGTCCCTTATCCTTTGATTTCCGTTAGGATAATTCAACAAATATCTTTGGTTGGTTCTAATTGAAGGCTGGAAATATATTTATCGTTTCGCTTTCTCTTTGTTTTCTTATGACAGAAATCACCACTTTACTATTTACTTTAAGTCCTATGTCAAGCAACCAGCGGTAAAAGTACAGAAGCCTCAACTAAAAAAAAAGCAAATTAGTTACTGTACAATAGATCCGATAGCAAATTGGGTCGATATGAAATGCATGTGGCACGCCATATGTAACTAACTGATTATTTCATCAACCACACCAAATTTCAACAATAGAAATGGATGAAAATTTTAATTAAAAGGACTAATTTGCTCTTTTATTTAACCCGTACGGGGACTAATTTGCTCATTTTTGGAGTAAAGGGGCAAAAAGCAATCTAACTCCTAGTACAAGGACCTCCATGGTACTTTTACCAGCAACCAACCTTATCTTTTTCTGATGGTAGGAAATGAGCTTAGTACCTTTAGATTGATTTCTGGTTTTCTTGGTTCTTAACTCCCTAGTGTGCCCCACTTTTGATATAATTCAAAATCAAACATTTAGAAAGCAAACCAACCTAGTCGGGGGTCAATTTTCTTTCCTTTTACTTCTAACACTTTCATTAATTAAGCAGCTGCTAGACTCCAAAGTTGGAGTAATTTCAGTGCAAAACTTAGAAACTGTTATCTATTTGCTTTATTATTGCAAGCATAGATCACTATGAGTCAATGAATTGCAGCAACATTACATAGAATATAGACTACAATAATGGTTTCCAAAAACCAGCTAATTGAAAAAGGGAACAATTAAAATGGAATATATATATATATATTTATATATAATTACAAGTTATCGTGCTCAATGACTTGAGCTCCTCTCCAATTTTCACCAGGTTTTATAACAACAGGCACCAGCATTGAAGCCGGTCCAGTGCAGATAAAATAATCCTTCCCATACTTCTCTGCTAATGAACCAGGGCTTGATAAGTATATATCTTGAAACCCCATTCTTATTACCCTGAAGGACAGTTCTCTACCCTGCAAAAAATAACCAACAAATAGATGAAACTTCAGTGTCTCTATATGTATATGTGTGTAACAGATCAAACAGTTTAAAGGGTTTAGTTTACCTGATCAAGAGTTTCATATTTTGAAGGTGGGGTGTCAAAAATTGGCTTCAATCTCTCTGATGGTGGAGCAGCATACACTCTACTCAGCTTATCCTTCAATATGGTGATTGGCACATCTTGTTTGGTCCATACACCTGGTTTCTCTTCACTATCAGAACCAAACCATCCTGAAGATTCAGTTTTCATTGCTTCAGATGGGGATAAGAGCTCGAAAGGCGAAGACAATGGCGGATGCGAGCAGTAAGAGGAGCCTCTGAGTCCATGAATTGCTGTTCGACTTCTTTTCTTGAAGCTCAAATGGCTAAGTATTGCACTGGTTAAACTCACATCTTTGCGGCCATTGTTCCTTACTATGACTGCTGTTGCTATGCTTACTGGATAAAGGGAGACGACATAACTGATATCTAGAGTTCCAGCAGTACAGCTCAACTCAACCTGGAAAAAAAGCATTCAAAAATTTTATACAAGGCCTGCATTTATAGAATGTTTTGCATCAGACTTTCATGTATTATATGGACACGAACCGATCATGAACAAATCTGGATTCCCTCAAACTCGGCTCATTTACAGCTCTAAAAAAAGGTATTGTACAAAAAGACTTCTAAACTGAATAAACTTGAAATCTGCAAGTGAGAAAAATACCTGAAGAGCATCAATGGCATCATTATCAGCATCCTTTACAGTCCAGTCATAACCTGATAGAACCGACCCTTTTGAACTTTTTTCAGTTGCATCATTGATGACCAGACCAATCCCTCCTTTGAACTTGGTAGAGTCAGTTCCCGCAGCAGGAACCGTGTAAAGGATCTCCTCTAAACCGTCGTCTTTCCAATATACTTTAGGTTTGTAAGAAGTGACATGAGCATCAGGTATTCTTAGTTTCAGTGAGCTTCCATTTCTTACTGTCAGCTCAACAAATGGGACATTGTTGGACTCTGAGAATTTGATGCCTTTGCGACCAAATTTTTCATCAAGAGCCTCTGGAGTGGGAAGGGTAGTTGTAGTAGGAGTTGCAGAAGAAGCGGAAACAGCTTTGATTATGTTTGGTTTTGGAAGAGAGAAAGAAAGAAGGGAAGCCATTGTTTGAAGGAAGAAAAGTCTTGTTAGCTTCCACACAACAGTGGAGTAACTAAGCTGGTAGGCTCATCCTTTTGGCAACCGTTTTGTTTGGATATGCTTTTTCGGCCTTAGATTTTCACATTTTTGCACTTCTCTCCTATCTCAACTTTTTTGTCAAAGGTTTCCCCACTTTTCTTCATTTTTTTTCATCCAAACTACTATAAGATAGTGGATAAATTTATACACTAGTAAGAAGCAAACCATAACACGGTGTATAAAATACAATATATTAGACATAAATCAATTCCAATTTTTACATCTTCAAAATATCAAGAAGAAATCTTGTGATTTATTTTAGCTAAACCAAAAATTCATGATAAAAATTTCTGATTCAGTTTAGCTAAGCATAAAAAAGTGGGCCTTTCGCATCTCAACAAAAGTACTATACTTTTTGGTCAAAAATGCTGAAAAGTTTCCAGTGCTATACCCAACAGTAAAAAATAGGATAGCTAGAATGTTTGTATTGACCATTTATCAGTTTTTCAGCAAAATATGTTTCTTTTGAATATGAATCATTTCGCGCAGATGATGAAATTAATATGAGAACTCGGGATCTAACAGAATGTCAATTGTCAAAGGAAGCAACATTCATCACATTTACTGATGGAAAAATTACAGAATTGATTAGCACAAAACGGAAAACACAGAACCATAACAATTTTCAAAACAAAAGCAAAACTTTGTTTCAAAGGGTTTTTAGCATCTCCGAAGATGCCTAACAAAGTCCGAACCAGCCCTGATGAGAAAAAAAGAAAGGAATGGCATATCATGTTGCAGATTAGAAGACTTAGTCCTCATCCATTCCTGCAGGCTGCTCTCTCCTTCCAGGACCTCCAGCTGGTTTTGCCATTATAATCTACAAAATTGAAGGAATAGAATAGTAAGCTTGGCGAGTGAAAACTTTTGAAACCCAAATATATATTCTAGCTCCGTCTTTCAAGTTAATTTACCTGATCAACCCGTAGAACAGTGCAGGCAGCATCAGCAGCATATTTGAGAGCGAAAAACCTGTGGGAAGAAGGGAAAAACACGAGAAAATAAGATAAGGATTGTATTTTTAGTGTACTGGGTCCTTCGCAAAGAACTCATGAGCTAGAAAAGTTAAGAACAAAGAGCGACTTACTTGGTGACATAAAGATCCCAAATATTCAGGGTTGACACATCTTTGCAAACACCATCCTCGGAGTCACCTCCCCCCAAGTCAATACCCACTTTGGTATTTCCGGATGCATGTTTTTCATACAGCTTAGATATGATATCCATTGGATTGAGACCAGCATTCTCTGCTAGGGTTCTTGGTACCATTTCAAAACTTTCAGCAAACTTGGCAATGGCATACTGATCCAATCTGCATAACATCCAATTTTAGAACTAGTAGCCTCTTCTAATACTTATCCAAATCTACTATAAATTTCAAGAATTATATTAGATCCCTAACAGAGAGATGAAACATAAATGATAAATGAAAAATATAAGACTAATGTGTGTTAACGACATAAAGGATGTAGGTGTAACACACAATATGCAGGATGATACTTTGTAGTAAGGAAGTAAAACGTAGAAAAAAAAATAGATCACCCTGTTTCCTTGAAGGAGAACTCTTTCAATCTCCTAGCCAACTCAATTTCAGTAGCTGCAGCTCCAGGTACCATTCGACTGTCCCTGCACATTGCCTGACCAAAAAAAAAGGTGGCATTAAGAATGTGATAATGATGCTTCTCTTGAAATTTACATCTAAAAACAAACAAGACTGTCTCAGAAGGTGAGAAAATCAGAACTCAATAAGGTTTGTTGAGGAGAACACTACAATACATGAAAAAGTATATAGAAACAAGGAAAATATTTGGTAACAATCACCTTATATGTGTTCACTCCATCATCAACAGCTCTTTCAAGATCATCCAATATACTATCAGTACTTCCTCGTAGAACCACAGTGGCAATCTTGTTACCACCTTCTTCGCTTCTCACAACAGTGACCTACAATCAATAGATAATACAGCATAAGATGAGAAAAGGACAAGAAACAAATATGAGTAAAGCAAACTCTTCAAACATACCCGAGAACCACCAATTTCCTCGACTGAAATTGAATCAATAAATCCCAAATCATCCGGCTTTGGTTGGCTGAGTTTTAACTGTCGAAAGAATCAAAGGTTCATTAGATTACAAACCAAAAGATACGATCCTTTTTCCTTTTAACCTAATCTAGACAGAATGCTTACAAGAGCAGAAGTTCCTGTAGTGCGGCAAAAACGCCTCAGTTCAAATTTTGAGCTGATTTTCAAGACCATTAACCTGCAAGAAAAGGATTCCAAACTAGACACGTTAAACAAGGCTGCAAAAGCTCCAAAGCAGAATATATATGAATCTAAAACTAGACCAACACATCATACACATCAATCAACTATGTCGAATATGCATATATCCAACTTTAACAAAGTGGTCCAAAACAAGAAAGAAAATAGCAGAATTAAAAATGTGAAAAAGGAAGCTTAATATACTTGTAACGTTCACAGAAATGTAACGCCATTTCACCAACAGCTCCTCCACTGACAATAACTTTGGCACCAGAATCAGCAACTGCTTTGATGAGTTCCTCAACCTTAGCTTCTTCAGTTTTAGAATAATTCTCTAGCTGCGAGATGAGAAAACCTTCCATGGTTAGACATATTTGACCAACGAAAACCCCCTAATGCCAATTACTTATCACCATAGAGATGGGCCTAAGACAAAAATGTGTATTATTCTCCTAATTTACCTGCTCAGCTGAGTGAATCAATACAGTTCCTTTTGTTTCAGTGGCAGATGAATCAACGCCACTGGCAAACACAGCCACCTATGACAAAGTGAACAGAAAGGCACAAATCAGAAGGCAATAAAACTTATATTTTCAATTAAAGATTATATCACAACTGTTATAGAAATCAATCAACTAGAAATGGAAAGAGGGAGAAAAATGATTGTATACCTTTGCCTTCTCCATACGCTTTATACTTCCCACAGCATCACCTTTTAAAACCATCCCTCTAACAATTGTACAATTATGCAAACCCCCTCCAACAAGCTTTGACACACGGACATTATCAACATCAAAATTTGCAGGGTTCTTGGGGCAGACTTGGATGCATGCCTATGATGCAAAAGAAATAAATAAAATGTAGCCATGATATCCTTCAAAAGTGAAGAGCTAATAGACCAATGGATCAATCATAGAAAAATAAATAAATAAAAAGAATAAGTTGCAAGTTACATCAGCTATAAGGGAACATAATATGTCTTCCTGTCCATGTTGTTTACTAGCAACAGCAGCTTTCATTCGAGTAACAACTTGCTCTTTATTCCTAACATCCATAGTTTCAGAACCTTTCTCCACAAGTTCCCCCAACACCTCAATTGCCTACAAATGTTACAACATAAAAACTATAATGGCAAATCCAACACCTTATCATAATTAGCAACAGTCAAGTCATTCAAGTTGCTTAGTAAAGCAAAGGGCAAACCTTGCTAATGGATTTAGTATATCCACTGATGATCTCACTCGGGTGCAAGCCCATCCTAATAAGCTCCTCTGCATTTTGGAGAAGCTCACCGGCAAAAGAAATCGTCAAGTTAGCGCCATCTCCGATCTCCTCTTGCTGAGCCTTACCAGCTAGAACTAAAATCTTGGCCGCAGGATGTTGAACCTCGAGCTCATTGACAATAGTAGCAGCATCATTGGTAACAAAGAGCTTGTCTAAATGATTAATTACCATCTTATTCATGCCTACAGAAAGAAAAAACAGTAGATCGATCAATTGAATCAAATGAGGCGGCATTTGAAAAAGAACAGTCGATGCGGATTTCAAGCAGAATCGAAAAAAAAATTGGGCAGATTTCAAACCAAAGAAGAGAAAGGAGGTACCTTCGGGGCCGAGGGAAGTGCGGGTGATGGTGGAGAGTTGCTTGCAAGCATCAATGTTTTTGAGAACAGCTTCGTCGAGACCTGAGAGATGCTTGTGACCTTCCTTCAGCATGGATTGTATGCCATAAGGCTGCATTGAGAACCCCATTTTTGTTCTATTTTTGCTCGAAACCCTGACTTTAGGAGTGGAGAAATGGGGGAAAAGATTCAACCTTTACGCTTGTTGGCTTGGAAGAAGTGGGGATACCGAAGTATGTAGCAAGTGCTGGAGTGGGTTTTTAGTCCCAGGAAAGCCCTAGAAGCTGGAAGAACGCATTTCACGCGCCCGCGGTTCACGTGAGAGAGATCATTTGCTTTTCTTTTTAGGGTTAACATTCGGATTTCGGAACCTCCAAAACTTTTGATATTAATCGTGAATTAGTGTCACGTTATCATATTTTATATAAATTAATAAGTTTAGATGTCTTCCTATATATTAATCAATTTTTAAAATTTATTTTATAAAAATTTTAAGGTTTAATATAACATTTCGTACTTAAACTTGGCACCTTCTCTTAATTTGGTACCTAAAATTTTTTTCCAATTCGGTACTTAAACTTGACAATTTTTATTAAGTTGGTACTAAATTCAGCACTTTTTTCTAATTTGGTACTTAAGCTTTTTTAGGTTCAATTTGGCATTCAAACTTGTTAAATTATATACAAATTACCCCAAAACACTAACCATGTTAAAAATTTCAATAGAGGAAACTTGTGTTAAAAGATTATGCATTGAGCTATACTTAATGAATTAATATTGAATAAGAAAACAAAATTTTTATAAACCAAAATAGAAGGAATTCATTATTTTAAATTAATAAAATGAGATAAATAAATTAAACTAAAAGTAATTGAACATTTAATGTCTTTGTTTTCTTTTGGATTTTTTTTTATATTTTATCTCAACTTTTTAAAGTACTTTTACAAGTGACTTGAAAGATGATACTCTTTGTTATTTTAATATCTCACATGGATTAATTGATGAGTTATAAAAAGGTAAAAATGAGGATTTTTAAAAAAAAATATTTTTAAATTTTTAGAGTTAAGACTCAATTGAAGAATTTTGTAAATGTTGATGGCCAAATTTATGAAATTTTTCAGAATTAGAACTAAAATGACAAATTTTGTAAACATTGAGGGCTAAATTTGTTGAATTTTTTATACTAGGATCAAGTTGATAAAATGTGTAAACATTATAGGGCTAATTTTGTTACTAGATCAATAAAAAAAGCCCACATTAGCTCAAAATGACTAAAATATTTAATTTCGAAAAGTTAAGTGATTAAATCGAAAAAATTATTAGGTGGGTGACCATTTTTATAGTTTACCTATAAATGGGTTTAACGTACGACATCGTCATTTAATAGATAAATTTTAGTAGAGAGGTTAATTTGTATGTATAAGAGCTAATTTGTCTATTTTTTCAGTAGAGAAACTGAAATGTAATCCGCTCTTATATACATCGGCTTCTCCTATACTTTTACCATATAGATATATGAAATGAGTATTGACATTGAGATATGAAATGAGGAATGTCGCATTTAATGGATAATATAGTATTGTTGTATATGATCCAAGACTCTCATAAAACCTTGATGACAAATGGTAGAGTAAATTTATGGATAATAGTTTTGTTAAAAAAACAGGGTAATTTATGAAAATACTAATTAAAAATAAATAAAGTTAATCATACGAGAATTAATCATCTCAATTTACACATTAATCTCTCTAAAATTAAATAAAAACAATCATTTACTAATAATGTTAATGAAGATGGTAGCTTGATTGTGATGCAATCACAAATAAACTGTCCAAGAAGTGATAATTGAACAATCCTTCTCTAACACGAACCCAAACCAAAGTAGATTACTAGTCCTATGCGACATTCTCCTCGAGCTGTGTGACCTTAATGTAACAAGTACTTGGTATGATCACTGCAAACGATGGCAGCAATGTTTGAAGGTTGATTCTACGATTCATTGGAAGCTAGAGCCTATTAATGCATATGTCATTTGGTTTTTTTACATAATTGGGCATAGTGAGGGACTCAACACGACATCCACTTTCAGAGACAGTTCATATGCTGGCTTCATATTCATCCACTAGATTTCAATTGTTCATATGCATCCACTCTCAGATCATGTTTTTAATGATAGGCTGATGTTGTTTCAAGGTCGTCTTATTCCCCCATCCATTTCGCATCTAACATAGTTGAATTTCATTCTTCTCCTGTGGGAACGCATGCAGGGGTTGCCTGAACTTTCCATCACTTCTCTTCCATTTTTCTTTTCTTGAATAACATGCGCAAAGATGTCGAGCAATTCGTCAATGAATGTCAAGTTTGCTAGCTTCATTTATGCCTCCAAGTGGATTGTTTCATCCCTTGCCAATTCCCAACTTGGTTATCATGGTGTTTGTTGACAGTTTATCAAAATATGGGGGTTTCATTGGCTTGCCATCCATTATCACTAGTGAATCTGCTGCTGCAACTTTTGTGATAGAAATTATTGGTTTTCATGGAATTCCAAATGAGATTATGACAGGTTGTGATGCTCTTGAACGTCGACTACAAGGAACTGCACGCCACTAGCACACATTACCGTCACCAAATCGACGGACAAACTGAAGCCTTCAACAAGTATTTGAAAATGTATCATATCTTACCAAACTTTCACTCAAATGACTCCCTTCAAGATTCTACATGGCCGTCAACCACCAACAATTACTAATTATATCTGAGATTCGACTGGCAATTCCTTAGCTAACAGCTACATGCTTGGTCGTGATGAGTTACTGAAACATAATTTGGGGAATGCTCAGAAGTGAATGAAAACATTGGCTGATCGACACCAACGAGAAGTTTCTTTTGAGGTAGGGGACCAAGTATACGTTAAACCCCAACCCTATCGTCAAAATTTTACAACGCCATCACAAATTAGGCAAGAGATACTTTGGCCCCTACAAATGACTCACATATGAATTGGCAATTTCAAACTCTGCCAAAATTCATCTTGTTTTTCATGTTTATGTTTTCATTGCTTCGCAAATGTATTGGTACCCCATACCAATAAATTGCTCATCCATCTCACTTGCGCTTTTTATATACTGAAAAATGAAAATGTAAGAAAATTAAAATTAACTTGACCTCCAAGTAATAAAACAAAGTCGGCCAGAATGAAAGAACAAGACAAATCAGGAGGCAAATATAAGACTAAACTTTTCTGCTTAAGCTTTTTTTTTCCCTTGTCAACTCTTTCTCATTAAGAAAAACCAAGAAAAATAAGAACAGATGAAAATGACAAAAAGAAAAGAAAAGAACTTATAAAGACTAATGAGCAGTCACATTCTGCCCATAGCGAAATGGTTTTTAACACTGTAAAAGGTGCTTTTACCTATTCCTACATTCTAAGGAATAAGCAATAAGACCAGTCCCAATACCTGATACCAATTTATCTAGCTTCTTCATAACAAACCCAAAGTAATCTACCAATCCAATTTAGCAAGCACTAGCTGCACACACCGGTTTCACGGGGCCATCTTCGGTTGCAACAACTGATCCATTCTCTTCTATATGTTTAACATCTCCATTCGCCTTTGCTACCTCCGCCGTTGATGCAGCCGTTGATTTTTCCGAAACCTCCTTTGCTATGGCTGCATTTCGTTTGTCATCAGTTACAGCATCATCATTAGGCTCCCCATTCGAAACCTGTTTGGAAAGAATTTGAAGTGGTTAATATTTAAACAGCATATGCAAACCATCAATTGGATTCTGCATAGTATAAGCTATGGGGAAACATCTTAAGTAATAGTCGGCTGAACCTGTTTCTGTAAAAGCCGATGTTTAGCCTTTTTCTCTTGGATTATCTTTTGACGAGACTCGTAGAATTCAAAATCATCAAGAATGCAGGTCTTACTTGAATGATCCTTAAAGATTTTGAGAATTTGAATCCCTTGCTCAAAATTAACCTACAGCAACCAACAACCAATTTACAAGTTACAATGAAGTATAAAAATCACGAAAAGGAGAAACATGACACTCACACACACACATATATATATAAAGAGAGAGTACCTCTTGGGTGTCTCTACTATTGGTGACAGGCTTGTTCTCATTGTTCTTAAGCGTTATGTGCCTCAATGAAGCATTTGGAACATCCTTGACGATGTGCCACTTCACAGGGAAGCAACCAGTCCACTTGTCTTGCTGCCAGTACTCTACAGTTTTATTAAAATCAACTGGACCCACAATTTCTGCTAATCCAACAAATTGTCCACTGGTATTGACCTGGAAAAGGTGGTACAGACTTAGTAAGAATCAAGCAAATCATATACTCGGCAAATCAAGACAGAAGATTGTGATGTAATCATACTCACCGAAAACAGTAGAAATACAGGACAGCCATCAGGCTTCTCCTTGGCCTCCCGGAATGCAGCATCAAGTTTCTTGTTGCCATTAGATGTACTGGCCCATACGTTGTATTTGATGCTTTTATGGACATCATCCTCACTATAGGATTTAATGACGAAAAACATAGCATCTGAATAACTATCAGGAAAATCTTCTCTATTGTACTGCTCTGTATCTGGAACAAGAGAGACAATGTCCTCATTATTGCTCTTGGTCAATGGAAGGTTCTGATCTTTGACAGCTAGAGTTGCATTTCCAGAACCATCCTTATTCTTATACCCTTTTACTCTGGGTCCTTTGTTTAGCTCATTGAAACCATCAATATTCTCTTTTCCATAACCACGGAACCTAGATTTGTTGTTACCAACATTATACCACCCTAGACCTTTCTTCCGGGCATCATATCCATATGATCCAAACCCAGAACCGCCTCTAATGGTATTCCCATAATGACCATAGGTAATATTGTTAGGGTACATGTGATTCATGTATCCATATGCTTGGCCTACACCTGATGATGGTCTTGCGTTGTGCATATTCTGCATTCAGATTGATAGAACAATTAGGCCAATCAACAATGAAAGAAGCAAGAAATTATGTTACTATCAATATACTTATGCAACTTTGCATCTTTGCTCAAGCAAGTAAACTAAACAGTTTGAAACATACCATGACATGAGGGAAGGGATGAAGGTTCTGATTCCGTCCAGATGAGAGGTTGTTTGTATATGAAGAGAACCCACCATTTGCAGTTTGTTCAGATTGCCCATTAGGAGACACGGACATATCTAACCAAGGTATTGGCGACTGAATCCCGTCATAGCTAAACCTCGGATCCTGGTAACCTTGAGATAGATTACCAGTTGGCAAGCCTCCTCCTTTGTAAAAAGCATTAGGATTTAGAGAGGAACTCTTCAAGGTTGGTTTTAATGACCCTGATCCACCACTTGTTATACCATTTGAATTTCCTTTATTTGTATCAACTGATAAGGAAGATTGATCAGTTGCACCGAAACTCGAAACATCAACTTGAGAAGCATTGGCTTGACTAGTTTGCAGAGGTTGTTGGTAATAAGGGCTTGGATAGTAGTACTCTTGCAAGGCATGTAGCTGACCATCATGTCCCATAGCAGGAAGAGGTGGACTGGGAATAGAATACGGCGCATATGACATGTAACCATAAGTTTGCGGGTACATGTAAGAGCCATTGTCACTGTAAAAATCCTATCAATAGAAATTAAGTACATCAAACACACACATCCATACTCATCCTAACATATAACCATTTTGGGTCCAATAGCAAATCGATAGAATCTAATAACTTCAATAACCATTTAATCTAACTAATAACAAAGTAAAACTTTTATCAATACAAGAACCAGATATTAGAACTACCTTCTTGACAGGCTCAGGAGCTTTTGTGGTCTTGGATTGAGAATCCAAAGACAAGTTCTCCAGTGAATCTGCAACTTCTGTAATTGTAGGAAGTAAAGGATGAACACAAAAATAGTGAATATGAGAAACTAAAATCTACAAAATTTCATATATATCCAAAGCATATCAGTTACTTAAAGCGAGGAAAGAAGCCATAACTTCAAACTACCAATATGACATAAACCTCTCAATCAATATTTATCTTTGTAGAGATAGAAACAATCAAAGATCCAAAGGGAAAAAGCACATTCAAAATCATAAGCTTCAAAAACAACCTCAGTCAGATCTGTAGAAGATGAAAATTTTGAGCTAAACCATTAAAAAAGAAGTGAACCCTACTAAAACATCACAAGACATATTTCAACAGCAAAGATCCAAGTATAAAATACACTCAAATTCATGAACTTCAATAACCATCAAAATAAAATCCATAAAAAAACGAAATTTAACATAAATCAATAGGAAAAAAAGATACAAACTTTTGCATAAACTTAAAAAAAATACCCTTTGAAGATTATTCCAGAAAAAAACATATTGATAAGTAAACTTCAAAACAAGAAGCAAATACTTAAGAACAAAAGAGAAAACACTAAAAACCAATCAAAAACACATTAATCTACAAATCTACAAAAAAACAAAGCATACCCAGAGGAGTAAAGTTAGCAAGGATACGATCAGAAGTGGCCATAACCAAAGATCAAGTGTGTAGATTTAGAGAGAGAAAGTAAGAGGCAGAAAGAGAAGGTGAAGAAAAAACCCTAGTGTTGGAAAGTTTAAGAAGAGAAAAGAAGGAAGGCGTGGAGAACGGACAGCCGCCAAAAACCCAAGAAGCCTTAAGAGGGTGGGTTTAAGAATACACACAATGGAGACTAAAAATCTTTTTTTTTTTTTTGGTTTTAATTATTTAAATAAAACAAAGAATTATAGGGTTTCTTTAGAGAGAGAGAGATGGACTTGTTTTTGGCCTTTGGGTAAATCACCAAAATGGAAAAACGGTGATTCAAAATAACTCCATGGCTCCACCTCCAAATCTGGATTCCCTTTTTCAAGGGTAAATAAAGAGTATTTTTCATTTCATTGGAGTAGAATGTTGTTTGACTTTGGACTCTTTTTTTTATCTGTGGAATTTTGGATTTGGTCTACTACTTAGTTTAGTTTCATATTGGGCCAAGGCCTTAATCTTTCTTTCAATTCTTTTTTCCAATTTATACGTAGTATTTCTATCGCAATAACTAAGAGGTGCATGTTCGTGCATTTTCAAGTGCGTGTTTTCCTCATTTAAATCTAACAGCACGTTTGGTTCGCTGTAATGGAATAAAGGTGTAATAGAATAGATGCGTAATGGAATAGAGGCATAATAGATAATTCTTTTGTTTGGTTGAATGGAATGGAATAGAGGCGTAATGATATTCTTGTGTTTGGTTAAATGGAATAGAGGTGTAATAGTATAAGGAAAAAAACTAAAATAACTAGAATACTCTTACCAAAAATTTTTTTTGGTAAATGATTATTGTTATTGTTATTAAATTTTAATAAGATTATTAATATAAATAATAAATAATTTAATCATATTTTAACATAATTATTATTAAATATAATTTAATAAAAATATGTAATTTAATAAAATATTTGAATTTACTAAAATCATAATATATAATACTATAAAATATAATTTAAAATAATTATTATTAAATATAATTTAATAAAAATATATAATTTGATAAAATTCTTAGTATTAAATATTCTTATATGAATTTACTAAAATCATAATATATAATACTATAAATATAATTTAAAATAATTATTATTAAATATAATTTATAATTTACTTTATTATTTTTAAACTGCAATACATATATTAATGTGCTAAAATATCATTAGTGGAACAAATAATTTAATTATTCTACATTAGTGGAACAAATAATTTAATTATTCTACAATAAAAAAATATTACCAGTAATAAATAACTTGAGAATTATATTTTGCATAAACATAATTTTCATATATTAACAAATGGTTAAATGAAATTCATGAAATTCTATATCATAATCCATATGTTATACAGTTTTAGAACATCAAAAGGTTAGAAGATTGTAATGACATACCATTTCAAATATTACAAACAGAAAAAGTTACGAAAATATTATCAACAGAAATAAGAAGTTTAATGGTCAGCAAGAAATCTTCTGACCCATTCCAACCGCACATCAGAAGGTAAACTAAATAAAACGAGCATTTGAGTTAGATGATCTGGAATTTTACTCAATGCTCAATACCGCTCATCCACTGTTAAACCTTCTATTTCACATAAGGTTGAATATAAATTTGTAGCTTTTTCTTGGATGATCTGAAATTCTTCTAACTTCTGTTGAACTACCACATCGAAGGCAATACTCCTACTGATTTGTTCGCCAATGGCCCGCATGTTTTCGGCCAATAAAGTGGCAGCCTCATTAAATGAAGAAGAAATATTATCACCTGCATCAGAATTCTTCTTTTTTCTTCTTTGAAGATGAGGAATCCCCTTGGTTTCTATCTCGTCGCGGCTTCGTAGCAGAAACATCCATGTCATCCAAAGAGACGTCAGCTTCGTAGTCATAGAATTCATTTCTTTCTTCATTCATATCTGTTGTAAGTACACCCTGAGCATTTATTTCTTCAAGAACATCAGCGGCTGTTTGAGCGTCTTTCCCAGTCGCTCGATCTCTTGCGTATATGGCAGTAAGTTGGTCGTAGTAAGGGAAACTACGATGTCTGAATTGAGCGGCTTCTTTGTGACTCTAAAAAAATGAAGAAATCATATTAGTTATAAGTTTGGTAAAAATAAGATAATAAAGACTTGAAATAATTCTTACCTTTAAATAAGAGCCTCAAACCACATCTTCAGCAACAACGAGCTACCTATGCTCATCCCAACCAAAACCGCTATTGTTTTGGCCATTAAGCATGTCATACACAATTGACCACTCCCCTTTTAGTAACCTAATTCTCGATTCAATATTAGGTCTAGCCTTCAACATTGCATTGGGTAAAGCCTTTTCTAGCATTTTTTCCAACTCGTTTAAATAACCGGCTTTGAACCCGGTATCAGCATTAAATGTTCCAACATTGTGCAAGTCCACCATGCAGGAAACCTATGCTGCACCTTCTTCTGGAACCCATTTCCTTTTGGTTCCTCGAGAAGCTTGAGAAGAAACATTTGATTCTGAAACACCTAACATAATTATCTTAAGAAAAAAAACAAATTATATTAATTACTATTAATATAATGAATCAAAAGGTGAACACTTTATAAAATTATAATTAAGTTCAATATCATGAATCAAAAGCTCAACACTGTATAAAATTATAACACATGCTGAATGAAAAGAAATTAAATTATAATTCAACAAGTTTAGTACAATACAAAAATCAATTCAAACACCACCCTAATTTCACAAACTAGATACATAAAATAACATAAACAAATTAACTCAAACATTGTGATATGGATCATAACGCTAAAACAGGCTTCATAGTTGATATCCAAGCAACTAATCTCTAACGCTCTCATCCCCACCTAATCAAAGGTAAAGTCACTGCCTTTCATCTTCCAATACAACTTAAGCATGGGATGAAGAGTGTTTCTATTAATTATGGATGAAAAATGAATGTATTTTCTCTTTTGAGATTCTTTTTTCTATTTTTACGCTCAATCTTTCTATTTTTACGCTCTACTAAATACATTTAAAGTTTATAAGCAAATTATCTTAACATATATGTGGTTCTTAACTGTTGGAAATTAACTAAATAAATACTTACAAGAGATGATATTTAATATGGTTACACATATATTATGACACATTGTAACTTTTGCATAGATAAAATTACAGAATGTATACAAGGTTGCTTTTTCCATGTCATTCTTTTTTTTAAAATCTCTTTTTGGATATCAATTATTCCAAAAATATCTTTATAAATTATTTGGAGCAGATTATCTATAATAATATAATTACCATTTATTTAGATTGTTTATCATATTGTTAAAATTTTGTCAACTAATAAATATTTAAGTAATATAAAAATTAAATTTTTTATAACATCAATTAAGATAATATAATATCTAAAATGCACTAGAGCCTGCAAATAGTATATCAACAGACAAAAATGTTAATTTTATTCAAATAATAATAATAGAGCTAGTATTTAAATAACAATAATAAGTTATCTTTAAAATTACATTGTATAAAAATATTTTGAAATAATTTTAAAAAGATATCATGGTCTCCAAATGAAAACTAGATAAAATAGTTTAACTTTGAAAGTCTGTTATGTAGAGGAAAGCCGTGCATCAACTACGACATCACAATTGAATTTTTGTCTTAAACCTTCATATATTTCCCCAAAGCAGTCTCCCATACCATTTGAAGACTCACATTCAAGATATTGAATATGGCATGTGAAAGAACCAACTTATTTGATTAAAAGCACCAGCATATACACTTCACACAGTACTTTGCACAAACAGGAGTAGAAGTAAAAGCAAAATCAATCACTGTAAACAGCATTAAAAAGGCATTGTCAGCAAGTCAAGATCTATGACCCAAATATAGACAAAACACCAACAAGACACATAAAGAACAGAGGAATTGATTTAATAGATAACTATGGATTTAATAGTACATGTTGTTTCTTAGAGCAACCAAACTTGCAACAACATCAGCTAAAAGAGCATATATTGGACCGTATCCGTGAAGAAAGTACTCCTTGCCTAAGAGAAAGGATAATGGCTCATACCTGCACGTATTTAGCCAAATAATGCAATAAGATAAATCTTGTACAACATAGCTCACAAAAGTAAACATTTTTGCTACAGAGAGGTTCATTTCCTATAGACAGAGAAAATAAATCCATCAACATTTTTGCCCAATCAAAGTGCCTACACAGATTTATCAAACATAGTACATGTCTGTGTAATCTAATTATCTCATGACAAACACGAAAACAACTTTCTAATATCAAGGCATGTTCATGCACAACTATGAACACGTATTTTCCTAACACAAGTCACAGATTTATTTTCGCAGTTTATGGAACTGAAACCTTGCCTTCATAGGCATATTAACTGATTAAGTGAGATACTACTATGTCACCTTAGTTGTTGCTACTGCATCCCATAGGATACTTGATGAAGTCCTTATCCTATTTGTCGGTAATTTTATTTTTCTAGAAGTTTTTGTGTTCTTTTTGAAAGTAACTAATATGAAGTTTAAGACCAATCCAACTTATTAAATTATTTAGCAATTTACTTAAACCGATCATATCCTATATACTTTGTTCGACATCTTAATGATCTTACAATGTTTCACATCTTCATTTGTTAAGTATCCTATGTATTTAGCACTATTAATGCTCCATTTTTTATATTAAGAAAAAAATTGTTGAGGCTTATAGGTTTTATTAGTTGCCAACATATATTCTTACTCTGTGAATGTTTATCCCAAAAAGATGTACGCTGCATCAAGATGTTTCAAAGTCACTGGTATCAGACTTAAAAATATCTTAAGCGTCTCTTAGTTTCTGTAATGCTCTTTTGAGTGTTATTATTTCACAATGTACCTATTAAAAATTATTGTAACCTACTTAAGTTCCATGCAGCAAAGGAAAAGCACAAGAATAAACTAGAATTAAAGCTGGCAGTACATCTCTCAAATCATATATTAATATTCTCATGAAATAAATTTCCATTTCTTTTCTCAATAAAGACAAATCATGAGGAAAACAAAAAAGATTCTAGTAAAGCATGCGCAGTAGAAAGAAAGCGCCAACAAGACCAAAGAAAGCATGT
Source organism: Gossypium hirsutum (assembly GCF_007990345.1). Classification (NCBI taxonomy): domain Eukaryota; kingdom Viridiplantae; phylum Streptophyta; class Magnoliopsida; order Malvales; family Malvaceae; genus Gossypium; species Gossypium hirsutum. The sequence continues at coordinate 59,826,986 of NC_053447.1, forward strand.
TATACTGCAAAATAAAGTTAAATCGCGCTTATAAGGTAGAAGAAATAAAGGAACCGAAGGAATAATATATAGCTGTTTAAACAATTCGAATAAATGCCGCAAAGCCAAGAAAATAATTCAAAGAAATTAACCCAGAAGAATAGCAAATCTTCATGTAAAATATAGAAAAGGAAAGCAATGAAGTATTTAGTTAACACAAAACCTTACACCACAAAACGAGGGTTTAAAAAAAGCACCTTATTTGCCTGGACAAAGTATTTATACAAGAAAGCCCCCGTTTTTCCCAAAAAGCACAAATACGAACAAAATAAAGCATAAAAAATAGTAAATACATTTCCAGCCCAAAATTTTCTCTATCCTAGCTTCGGTAATGAAAAAAAATCATAACCTGCAAGAAACGAAATGCCGATTTGCCAAGAAACTAATGAATTGAAACAATCGCACCAAAAACTAATCGTATTTATAAAAAAAATTGCAATAACACCCATTAAAAATGCATGCAGAGAGGAAAGAAATAGAGATTACTCACAGGCCTATATATTTGGAAAGCCACTACAACCACACTTCCCTTACAGGAGAATTGAAAATTTATCCCAAAAATACCCTAATTTCAATAGACAAAACCCACCATTAGCGCAAACCCTAGTTTGCATTTGAAGAACACAAATCTGTTTTTGGTCAACAAAACAATGAAATGAGTTCTAAAAATAAACAACATTGAGTCGGTGGGAATAACTGGTGGGAATAAACAAATAAAATGATAAAAAAAAAGAAAATAGAAGCTACAAGAAATTAAAAATCATGAGGAGGAAAATACAAATCTGAATTAAGTAAAAAAAGAGAAGAAGCACTTGCCGCTTCAATTGAGCCGGAGATCTGAGACAGTGGAGTTGGCGAAAGATGCCAAGATGAAAGTGAAACGGGAGCGGGTGGAGGTTTAGTTCGCTGGTAGCTTCTGTTGATGTTGGGAGGGAGAGGGTGGAGGTCGATTTCGGCTTGAGAGGGTAAAACAGAGACTGAATAGCTAATCATTGCTTTTGGAAGGGAATACAAATCGACGCTGAAGCAAAAAATTTTGGGAATACGTCCGTAACGTAATAGGCGCATATTAGGGCATTACACCGAACCAAACACAGGATTAAGTGGGGCCCATGAAATATAGCCATTACACCCAACCAAATATGGTGTTAATATCTAACCAATCGGTGTCTAATTTGCTGATTTGGGTATTTTTGTTTTTCTTAATCGGGCCATGCACTGGGCAAAAAATTCCAAACTTTCCTGTTATTTTTCTTTATTATATATATATTGTAAAAGCAAATTTGATCATGAAAAATGAAACCCCATTTCAAATTGTCTATTATGAATCGATTGGTTATTGTCATTTTGGTCAGTTTTTGCAACTGAAATGATTATTGCAGTCGATCCTAGAATTTGTAAACAATTTATCTCATTAACAAGTAACATGTTTTGCCTATTAAAAGTCAAAATCTACTGATCTTATTGCTAGTGAAAGTAACAATCTTTTGGAATTTTGTTATGGTTTATTAACAGGAAGTCAGCCGATTGTTTCTGGGGCTGAATTACGGAACAACACTTGAAACTATTGTTCCACCTGAATCAGCTAAAACCCTCTATTCAAAACATGAGTTTGATCTTCAGGTGCCTATTTATTTATCCAACATTACTGCATTATAACGATTTGTTAATATAGAGATCCATCATCTTAGCTCATCAGTATTGGAAAACAATAACCACAAGGTTGTCCTGGCTGAAATCGTAATACTCTTATAAAACAATCAAAGTGAAGGAACAATATATGTTTTGGACACTTTAGATATACAATGCACTACCATGCATTTTGACTGCAACTGAAAATTATGTTAATCTTTAGGTAGGGTTAGTTAATCTATGTCATATGTTCTGATATTTGGATGGAATATTTTTCTTCCTCTATTTTCCCCCTTTTCCAGTTTCTAGTTCATACATTTGAACATTTGGTTATAATAGTTCTAATGTATAATTTTAGTACTACCAGGATCTCCTTGAAATATGTTGATTTTCATTCAATCCACTCTTATCTAAGTGGTTGAAAAATATCCCTTTTCTCATTACAAAATTATTCTCTCACCAACCTGACCTGAGCATACTTATAGCTATTATCTCTTTAGATTTTTGTCATTTCAATACAAATATATTGTAGAAGGCAGTTATATGTGCTTTTCCATTTCAAATCATTCCAGGCTTTCAAATTTTCTGTTGACAAAGAGTTGTTAAGAGAACCCCGGGTAAGGGTCGGTCTTATTCAGAACTCCATTACTCTCCCAACCACTACTCCCTTTTCAGACCAAAAAAAAGCTATATTTGAGAAATTTGGACCAATAATTGATGCTGCTGGTGCTTCAGGAGTCAACATACTATGCTTGCAGGTATGGTCAATTTTATTAATCGATGTATAATATTGTAAAAATGCAAATCAATGAGTCTATGATGCAAGTTCAGGAAGCATGGATGATGTCATTTGCCTTCTGTACACGAGAAAAGAGGTGGTGTGAATTTGCAGAACCTGTTAACAGGGAATCTACACAATTTCTTTAGGAATTTGCACTCAAGTATAACATGGTCATTATAAGCTCAATTCTAGAGAGGGATATAAATCATAGAGAGACTCTCTGGAATACTGTGTTATAATTGGAAATCATGGCAACATAATAGGCAAGCACCGTAAGGTAAATGCAGTAGTTTATCTGGGTTTGGGTTTATGTTTCTTGAATTTTTATTGATTTTGCTTAATTGACTGGCTTCTGGCAGAACCATATTCCTAGAGTTGGGGACTTCAATGAGAGCACGTATTAAATCAATAGATTTAAATTGGGGACTTTAATGGAGCCTGTTGCCTTTGTTGATTGCAATTGCTAATATTTCTAGTATATTGCTAGTTCATTTACTTCATAGATATCAGATGGTTGTCTGCCTCTTTACCTGGTTGTATTAAATCAATAGATGTCAGTTGAAAATTTTGATTGTATGTATCATTCATTTTGATTTTACTATCAGTTCTATGAAATTCTTTTTTGGGCCATGAGTGATTTTTTCTTACCAGTTGCGTGACCACGTTTCGCCATATGTCTAAGTAAAAAGCTGGGTTCTTCGCTTGTATTTTTTTCTCTCTATTGGATGACAGCCTATAGTATTGGGGCAATGCTTGATCTAGTGTAGCTTTCAAAGAACATAGCTGATTGCATGCATATGGTTATGTTTTTGTTGAATGCATACATATATACATATCTATGTCTGTAAATGTGTGCATTGGGATAAATTTTATAGGAGTTAGCTTTGTGTTACAATGTAGATTGGTTGGCTAAGGAATCTGTTATACTTGAGAGTGGCTGAAATTTGATAATGATGCTATATGTGTTGTTTGTAAGACAACAAAAAAATTGCTTTTATGCTGAGTGTAATTTCATCAGGAGATCACTACAATTAGATTCACTACTAATTAGTAATTTCGGAAGTAGTTTGCAATGCTTTTATATTTTAATAATTGAGTATTATTATATATTAATTTTATTTATTTATTTGTTTATAAATAAATCATTGTAATATATGTAAAAACAATTTAAAATATAAAAATTTATTAATATGTATATAAATTTATTAATATATGTAAAAATAACGTTTTCGGAAAATATTTTCAGGAAATCTGCCAAACAACAGAAAATATTTTACACAGATTCATCCAAACACCAGAAAATATTTTCAGTAAATTATTTTCCAGAAAAGTAAATTATTTTCTAGAAATTATTTTCCGAAAAATATTTTACTGGCAAACAAACAGACTCTAAGTATTAACTTGATTGTAATGAGCATTATTATCAATATATGAGAACATTGGTTTGAGTATGCTAAAGTGTATTATTCTTTTATTTATGGGTTAGAGAAGAGTTATCGGTAGTTTTAGGCATTGTGTAAAAAAAACAAATATAATCAGAACCATATTTATAAGACTATATGAAAAGAAAACTATATTTTTTTATTATTAATTGAGAAAATTGAAAACGCAATGTTTCCCCTTTATTTTATTTTATTAATTTAAGAAAGGAGATGTCAAAATAAATAACTAGAACGATATATTCATTTATCAATAAAATAAAATACTATAAATTTCAACATTTAAGTATTAAAGAATACAAAAAAAAATCAAAATCTATGAATATAATTTACTTAAAAAAGTATTTTTAGATAACCTTATGCAATTTATTTTTATTTGAGAAAGCAATTTTTTTGGTTCATTTAATGTGAGTAGATGCTGATTAGCAATAGAAATATAATTTCTTTTGTAAGAGGCAGGGAAAAGCTCATCAAATGATTCAACCCAAAATAAGTGTCAACTAACATGTGATTTAGTGAAGGCTTGTATAATTTTTAAAACTACTAGTTGATACATTAATGTGTATGCTTTAAACTTTAGCCTTATCTTTAAACTAAATAAAGGCATCCGCTAATTTTTTTGATTAGAGAAACTAAATCGAATTGGAAGCTCATTTTTAGTCTAGGTTTAGTTTATTTGACATGTCCAAATATGCATCAAATATAAGTATGGTGTCACATTGTCATTGCAAATAATATAAACATCTTTATCTTTGTGCCTTAAATTACACTAGATCACAAGCTTTTTCTTGACCCATGCTTGATTTTTTTAAAGATATATTTAATCCTTATTAGATTGGGATCAGTGAAATACAAACTAATCATATTATCTAAGAGGGATAAAAATTAGGCTAAAATCAAGTTAATCAACTTAACCAACATTATTCGGTTTAAACTTTCTTTGGATGCAAAATAATCAATGGTGAGATGAAATATTGGGGGAATATTCTTTCTCGCTACATTGATTTTGTGTTCAGAAAACCTATTCAAGCTCATTTTTCGTTGAAGGCATTCATCCAATCCATCTTTATCCAATTTGAGAATGTCCCTTGCCAAAAGTTATAGTGTTGATTGTGGTTTAACATGTTACTCCAAATATGTCTTACTTCAACAAAATTCATTAATATATGTAGTGTTGGTTCCATAATAGCATTATAGATTTTACATTGATTGTCATTAATTGATCTTTTTTCTTTCTAATATTTTTGTTCGTTAACCTATCATTTGAGGTAAGCCAAATCTAGGTTTGGATGCGATTAGAGATTTTTAGTTTTCATATCTTATTAGCATTGTGTGATTGGCAATGTCTTCTTTAAGGAGACTTAAATAAGTTGATTTAGTGGAGAATTTATCATTTGGAGTAAAACTCAAAATTATATTATCAGGTTGCAAGAAATTGAAACCAATTTGCGTGGATTTGATTAATGATTGTTTTGTGGAAGAAGATTAGGGAGTTTTTTTAAAATCCATATACCATTACAAATTAAATTAAACACTAATTTGTTATTAGAAAGTGAATCTAAGACAACTAGAAAACGAGTAGCTAAAGGTTATTATTCATCAATTCATTTTCCCTTCTAAAAGTCAATATTGTCCACTTCTCCAATTGTCCTTTTCAATAGACAACTAGAAAATGAGTAGCCAAAGGTTATTTTAGAGTATTAGTTTACAATAGAGATATTTTTGTGCGTATAAGAGTTGTTACTTGTTGTACTAATGTTTTGCTTGGTTGAGCTATATAAATATTCTCCCCTTAAGATTTGCATCCAAAAAGGCTCCATCTTTTATAGGCAATCTTGAACCTAATATGGCAAGGAATGCAAGCTTTATCTCATTTATTTTCATTAACCCCAATCCATCTCAATCTTTATGCTTGCAAACTATTTCCTAATTTATATGATGGATTCTTATTTTCTCAATTATGCTTCCCTAAAGGAACTCCCTATTCAATTTATCAATGGAAGCACAAACAAATTTCGAAATTTTCATCATCTTTATAGTGTAAGTAGGAATGGAAACATAAGCAATTTGGATAAGTACTAATCCACTTTCCAGAAAATGGTTATTAATATTCCAAAACTATGATATAAGCCTAAACTATTTCCCATAAGCTCTAGAAAGTTCACTTTAGAGACCCTCTCATGTATAATGGAGACTCTTAAATATTTGCTAAAGTTATTAGTTTTAATGATGCTTATACCTCTAGTTAGTCTTCTTGGCACCTTTTATTGTATATTCTATGACAAAAAAGATTTTAGATTTAGCGGAGTTGGTTGTTTACCTGGACCATGTTATTTAATCATGTTTGGACCATAATTGGGCTTATAGAACATTTAAAACAAACTAGAATCAATTCTAAACTAAATTGAAACTTCTACGAAAATTTAGGTAAAAAAGTGTAAACAAGAGTCACACGGCCTTATGGCTAGGCCGTGTGACAGATTGTGCACATGTAACTCAAGGTCACACGACCGTGTCATCAGGCCATGTAACTCATTGTGCCCATGTGAAAAATCTTGCACCTAAAATCATACAACCACACAGTCGTGTGAGTGACCGTGTGTGGTACACGGCCATGTGCACTTGAATTAACCTTAAGTCCAAGCTTTTTCATCTAAAATATCTTATGTTATGAGCCAAAGCATTTCTAATAATTTTTACCTATTCAAAACGCATGAAAATATGACAAAATAAACCAAATCATCCAACCTAAAGGACTAACCAATGTGCCCTCATTGACACCACATATAAATCAAAGTTAATCACCAAACTAATTCATTCAACTTGTATATTTTAGACTCATGTACCAACAATGTTCACACACATAACCTGTTACCATATATTCATCAAAATATCATCCAAACATGACTATTAACTACATATTACCAAAATAACAAAGATGCAATATATACATCAAATTGCATCCAAGTATACTTATAACTAAACTACCAAAACATGTTCAACATTTTCAAAATAAGCATCCTATATACATGCCACAAGTAACCAACTTTCCAATTTCAAAAGTCTATCGAATCAAGTGACGGTAGATGTGAGCTTCTCGTTGATCCGATTAGCACGTTCCAGACATCCAAAATCTATAAAAAAGTAGTAACCCCAATATGTATATAAAATACTTAGTAAGCTCATATAATAAAACAAATAGTTTACCTTAACCATTCAACAATTACACGAATCAATATGAAACAAATTCACCTGTCATAGTATTCAAAACATCAACCATATGAGAATTGGTCCCAACCACAATTATAGTTTCAAATGGCAAAATACCAACTTTAACACAAAATTTATCATGAATCAATTTTATAATTTATCAATTTGAAACACTTTCATCTTTAAAACTTTCATCATATATCCTTGTCATATTCATTCATATCATGGCATAGTTCAACAAATTTCGAGTCAATAAGTAATGAACATACAAATATTTAGAGTTCATAATTTGTTTACTTCAATGAAACAATTTCGTATCAAATAACTTTTATTCTTCTGATGGATCTTTGTAAAAGTATTCAATATATAAGTCCAGAAACAGGTAATGCTAGTAAAAGCTAATCAAATAGAAAATAAATGTGTCAGGTTACCCGTCTGGGCTAAACCAGTGACAACACAGAAAAATAGCCTGGTCAGGGCTATGTATACATGTAAGGTTACCAGTCAAGGCTAAAATTTAAAACCACAATGGATTACCAGTCCAGGCTAAATCCGAGTCACATGTACACCCGAGTTCGCAACACATGCTGAAGCTCGATCCCGAACAAAAATTCAGACAGAAATCTCATGTATGAAACTTTTACTCGACCCATCGAAATTATTTCAGAAATTCAATATTTTTCACATAAATCAATTTCATTTCAGTACTGTTAAATATTCATAAATATATATCATTAACATCATTTAATAACGAATTATAACCAAAGATAATAGTATGATTACCTGTCAAAATAATTTAACTATCAGGGACTAATCGATAATTTTTCCCTTTTTCCTCGTACTTCCTCCAATCGATGAGATTCTTGATCTAAAGTATAGTTTTGTTAAATTAAATAAATTTTAAACCACATAAACAATCAAATTTATGCATTTAAGCCTTTTTAATTGTATTTTACGAATTTAACCTTAAACTTTTACATTTTATTCAATTTAGTCCCTAAAATCGAAACTATTAAAATTTCACATGGCTTAATCGATTCTAATTCCATCCATAATCAGCCTTCCATCACTTGAAAATTACAATACTTTCATGCTAAATCTAACATATTTATATATTAGTCCTTAAATGCAAAACTAACAAAAATAACTTAACAAAATAGTCCTAAAACATTTCCAAGCTTTAAAATATTCCATTTAATATCAAGAACATCCAAAAATCATCAATGGTAATTTTAACAAATTTTAACAGTTTTGAAAACAGAGATACGGGTTAACCGGACCTAGTTGTAATGATATCAAAAACATAAAAATTACAAGAAACAAATTAAAAATTCATACCATGAAAAGTAAGGAAAGATGACCGAAAGCTTTTGAATACTCGTCCATGGTCGTTCGGTTTTCAAATGAGAAGAAAATGATGATGAAATGTTATTATGTTATTATTATTCATATAATTTTAACAAATGTTTTATTCTAAAAACACCACTAACCGTCCACCCACCATGAAAAGGGCCTAATTGTCTCCTAAGTCCTCTTATATTTAATAATTAATCTATTTAATCAATATAATTCAATAGCGATTAAGTTTTACGTCTTTTACAATTTAGTCATTCCTTTTTAACTAATTATCCAAACGTTAAAATTTCCATACCAAAATTTAATACACCTATATAACAACTTCGTTATAACCTTGGATTATGGAAACGGGGTCCCAATACCTCATTTTCCAAAATCACTTAACTTTAGGGATAACCCACTTGTACTTAACTAATTATCAAATAAAATTCACTTTATCATAATACATGCCCCGTAAATATTAAATAATAATATTTACATACTTACTCATCAGAACTGCGGTTCTGAACCCACAATTTTTATACCACTAAAAAACGAGTTGTTACAACTTTAATTTGATTACCCTTTGTAAGAGAGAAAATGACATGATCCTAAACAAAGTGTAAAATGATAAATGTTTGGACCCTTGCGAGATCTCTTTATATTTTCCATTCTTTAGCTTTAAATTTGTTGTGGATGATATGAGATAATCTTTCCATTTCAAAGCCAAGTAGATAAAGGGATTGAGGATCCCCTTGCTTCAATCTTATTTATAGGAACTCTTTAGTTTTACCTCCATTTCAAAGAAGTGAGTAGTATGTTGAAGTGATGTAGGACATAATGAGGGAGATAAAAGAACTAGTTGAACCAATTTATATGAGGTTTCTTTGATGAATTTCTAATTCAATTAATCGTATGCCTTTTCAAACTCAATTTTTCATTAAAAGACCCATATTTTTCTTCCTCCAAGAATGCAATATTTCCAAAACAATAACCATATTATCCATGATTTATTTGTCGAAAGCAAAATTGCTTTGCCAGTGACTAATAAGAATAGAAAGCACCATCATAGTCCCATCAATCAAAATCTTTATGATGGTTTTATAATTCATATTGTAAATATTTGTGGGTCGAATATGATTCATATTTTTAGGCTAATTGGTTTTCAAGATAAGGGTGATAAGAGTTTTGTTGAGTTCCATATGTATAATTCAAGTATAAATAAGGCATCATGAAAAACCTTACAAATATCCTCTATCATAATATCCCAATTTTTTTAAAAGGAAAAAAGCTTGAAATCTATCAAGTCCAAGGGCTTTATAGGGGGCAACGTTGAACATAGCAATCATGGTTTCCTCAACTATGACTATGGGTGAATGTTATCCATTTAAAAGTTGTTAATGTTAGTAAAATAGACTGTAATGTTGGGCCTTTCAATATTACACATATTTTGAGTAAATAAGGTCTTATAATGTTCCACCACAAGTTTCTTGAGGCAAAAGGTATATGTTATCCAAATGTTGGTTGATTCTTTTAATGCTCCAATCTTATTTTTACTTCTTCTAATAAGAGTTGAAGTGTAGACATATTTCATATTTCTATCTTCTGATTATTTATGTTTCTCCATTGATTTTGGAACCATAACATCACTTAATGTTTAAAGGTTTATGTGTAACTTTCTTATATTTTTTCTTAAGCTTTGAAAAGAAAAGGTTGGCTTTGTCACATAAAACCTTTTGAGTACCTTGATTAATTTTGGCAAGTGCTAATCTTTTAGCTCGAAAGGTGTTCTAGAAGAAAACTTGTTGAACTTTTATAAGGTAACAACCATTTTTTCTACTTTGATTGGGAAACTAGCAATGTTTTCATTGCAAAACTTTGTCATTGTTTCCTAAAATCCCTAGGGGGAGTTGTAACACCTCTTGCCTAACCCGATCATCAAGTCTGAGTTATAAGATGCCATATCCGTTGCTGAAGCAACTACCATCAAATACAATGTAAATAAATCATTCAAACATGTAATCATTCATAAACACATTCACATTAAGATACATAAATAAATGTAAGCCTTGATCGAGCTTACGGATGCTCATTTGTTGACCCAAACATGAAATAAGACCAAATTATAAAGTTTTGAAAATTTAGGGTTGACGTTGTGACGTCACCTCATTCTCATTGTGACGTCACTAAATAGTCTATCACGTCATGACCTCAAGCCACTCGACATCGCAGCGTGACTCTCTATCGACTAACGTTGTGAAGAGGAATTTAACGCCTCAAAAATTTAAATATTGATTGTAAAATTCATCTTAGTTAAGTCTTTATATTTGTAGTTATGTACTCAGTTTATATGTTTGAGGTCAGGGGTTCAAGTCGTGTCTTTGGAAAGTTTTGCCATTTTATCCTAAATTAACCTCTATCTTTAAACTATCGACTTAAGTTTAATTATGTGCGATTTTGTATCAAGAATAAGCCTTCTAGTTTGACGGTTAAACTTTTGTGTATCTTCTAGTTCCGTGTTCGAGTATCTGTACGCACAATAGGAAATATTTTTATGCTTTTAGGGGGATTTTAGTTCCCTTTTTAAATTAATAGTTTTGTGAATGTCCCTATTCAACTTTCATTTTATTTATTTTTTATTGTTGTTTGTTCTTTCATTTTTTTATCTTAATTCTTTTCCTTTCTTTTTGATTTCGTCCGTTAAGTGGCTACCGAGACTAATTGAGGGTCGTACATTCGCTGTGTAATTTGGAAGGTTACCGGGTAAGTTTTATCGAAATTTTTTTCTTTCGCGAATTCTTGTTGTTCTTCTTGTTTTGTCAAAATTGCTTTTCTGCTTAAATTACTTGAACTCTTTAGTAAGCATACGTTGGTTTCCTGTTTAGGTGAGGATTTTACAAGAACGATTTTACTAATGCGATAGTTTCGCTGTTTTCACCGCTACGAGCAAAGTGGGTACATGAATTCGAGGGAGGATTGTGTTGAAGGTTTCAACATGAAAATTAGTTTTGTATGTTATTGTTTGTGTGTGTTGACGGTAATTGTTAAAATGGTTATTGGATATTCGTTTTAGGTTTCAGGGTTATTCTGCGTTGTTCCTACATCAAATTGATACCAGGTGCGTATCAAAAACCTGACTTTCTGTGAATTTTAGACGTTAAGAAACATGGTTGTCGATGCCACATGGTTGTGTGGTAGGCCGTGTAACTCACTGATCACGAGTTAGAGACACATGGGCTAAGGACACGGATGTGTGTTTAGATTGTGTGTTTTGTACAAGGTTCACACGAGCTAAGGACACGAGTGTGTGTCTAGGCCGTGTAACTTACTGTTTGTGCATTAGGGCCACACGGACAGGTGACATAGGCATATGCCAGGCAAGGTGAAACCACACGGGCCTGTTGTCCAAGCTGTGTAAAACCACACGGGCGTGTAGACCAATATTTGGATTTTTCCCCTCAGGCCGCAATCATTATATGAAACAAATGCAAGTCTTTCATGGGGTCCATATAAACTAAATTAAATTGTTATTCTGTGATTTGAGATTGAGTATTGAAAATCTATATGTGTATTGCATGTGAAAATTATTAATGATATTGATTTATTATGTACGAGTATGAATTATATCTAAATGGTCGTATATGCCTCTATATTAACTGTCATTTGAAATATGCATCTGCATTGGGTGGCAATTGAGTAAAGGTGGAAGTATTCTATTCTGAGCTAGTGGTTAAACCACTGATATCTGTCATCTGATAAGGCAGCTAGTCTGCGATAATTGAAATGTGTCATACTGACATTATATGATGTGTAGGGCTGGATGGATATTAAATACCTTGTTTGGTGTGTTGGGTTGGCCGAAGATAGTCTATAACGATGGGGGTAAGACACTATTTGTTGTGTATAACACTGTGTCTGTTCTAATCCGCTCTGCATGACACTATATCTATTCTAATATGTTATGTATCTGAAAAATAGGTATCTAGTTATTAGTTTGATCTATTCTGATCTATTAAGTTAATGGATTGTCCTCTAAGTTTGGTTTTGATCTTGAATAAGAAAACTTACTAGTTACTCGTAAATTGTTTGGACTTATATAATCTTTCCTTTAGTGCTACACTAATTCAATTTTTTTTTCTTAAACTGCAGGTAGTCCACAGACTTGATCAAGTCTATAGTTTGGAAGCTCAGTCATCCTAATTATCAGCTTTATAATTATTAGTTTGTTTTCGATATTTTCAAAACATTTGACTTTCTAAAATGATAACTCTCGGATTAAGTGTTATATTTGTTAAATTTATTTTGGTTAGAAAGACTTTGAACTAAGTTTTGGAAGTTATGTTTGGAAAAAAATAATTGATGCGGCTTTCCAGACTTGATCTTGTCGTCTAGGCCAGGTATGAAATGTTACAAGGAATATTACTCATCGGGATGTGGATTCTATTTTTGGTAAAAATGAATCGTTTGGTACCTATTTCAAAACTCTCAACTAAACATATCAAACTCAATTCCATTTTATCATTCAAAAACATGCCAAATACATTCTTTTCCTACGAACCTCCATTACCCCCGATCGACGCTTCTCTAGCAACAGGCATAGAAAGGGAAGCACAAGCAGCAGGTGAAGGTATCCACAAAAATGATAATCGGTAAACTAGTAAGGTGAACAGATGGTAAGCTTGCTGGTGGGAAACTAGAAAAACTCGAGGCTTCAGCAACAGTAGCAACAACCCTAATAGGATCTATTCTCATTTTACTACGATACTCCTATTGTGTTTTATTTCCTTCCTCCCCACTCATAGAACCAATATGTATAGCACCCATGGTAGTCTTACGCTTCTTACACGCCCCACTAACCAATGAATCAATATACATAACCTCGATGAGCTCGTAAGATATGTTATTAGTTCCACTTGAAGTGTCATCGGAGCCCTGATTAATTCCTGCACCAACAATAACCCTATGATCAGTGGGAGCAGTTAACAAATTAGTATCTGACCCAACAAATCCATTGTGTAAACTCAACAAAAGCAAACAGACAAAGCTTTATTTGGTAGAAGTCATAGAAAAAGTTAAAAGGTTCTGACATATAACCTAGCAGTATCTGAGCCAACCGATTGAACGAGTCATGAGGTTAAGTAACACCATCAGGTAATGCACCGACTGACGTAGCGACCTCTTGGTTGTCACTAAGCCTCTATCATTTAGGGATAAAACCTTCCAAATAATATATGAAGATATTCCTCGCTGCGATGAGCGTCTCAACAATCAATGAGCGACTATCGTGAAGCCTTCAAAACTGGGAAATAGTTTCATCTGTGGCGAGGCTTCGTTGAAACGTGCAAATATTTTTACTAGGTGAGGACAATTTATGATGAACCCAAAATCCTCGACAAGCAAATTATGAACCTGAACGTACTTTCCTCGGTTCAAGCGAAGGTTGGAATATTGGTTTTAGATAATTATTTGCACCTTCTTGCGATGGAAGAAGTAGTAAAACCCCAACGAACTCTCCAAATCACGACCTTTCAACTAATACCAATACTGGAAAACAACAAGCATAGATACCTCACCATGCTAACAGCGGTCAATGAAGTATGTACAAGCCACCAGTAAAAGCCCAATAGATGGCCTGGAGAATTGTTATAGTCATCCAGAAGGTTGCAGAAGAAAGGATGCAGCGGTAAATGAAACTCAGCCTCAAGCATATGAATAGGAAGTAGAAGACTATCTTTGGTGGTCTTGCATAGCCGATGTAACCCCTCCGAAAGGGATAACTCATATGCAAAGTTGGGGAGTTTTATTCCCCACACCGACATACTTTGTTCCAACTCCTCCTATTTAGTGGTATAGGCGTACGATTTCTTCGTCACCAGAACCAAATATGGTTGTACCCACGGTGGACGGCCTGAGACAATAATGTTACCAGTTCTTCTCATCCTCACCATATTGTTGATGAAAGAAAACAAAAATAGAAATTAAAGAGCAAGTGTTTTTGGGAATTAACTTTATCTCAGATCTTTGAAAAATGCTAAGTGTGAAAATTTAGGGCACCAAAAGTCCTCTTTTTAAAGAGAAATTTCCTTTCCCGCTTATTGACGATTCACATGACCAAGGAAGATCGATAGTTAGATACGCACATTCAATACCAGCACATGCACGTGGCAAAACAACCGTTGTGTATCACAGCTCATAGCGTACCCGATAAACTACATTTAAGTTTGACAAGATAGATCTAAAATGCACTACTTTATAACACCCCTTTGGCCCACGAGAGGGACTAGATTGTTATACATCAGTAACCATGACCTAAGCCATAGAAAGGATTCGGGTTTCTGACTCGTGACCTAGAAAGATCCCACTCGAAGACTAAGTATAAGGAGAATCATAAGAGGACAGAGAGCCATGTTCGCAAACATAGCTTGCAATGAGAGCTTGTGGACACAGCTCACTAAAGGGGTCTACGAGCACAAATCACAGATTAAGCTCGCAGGAATCTAAGGGAGACCACGGCCTCAGCTCACACATACCCAATGAGTGCGTAGAAAGGACTGCGCACCCTGTAGGCCATTCAAACACATATCCAACAGGTACGGAGCACACTCAGGATATCAGTCCCAATAATAGAAAGGACCATGTGCTCCGTAGACACGTGTCTAATAGGCCTAAAGTTCGCAGAAAATGTTTGTACCGGAGGTAATAAAATAAAGGCAAAATAGTGAGGCCCTTTTATGAGCTGTCATAGTACTTGTAACCACATGTATAAATACCCCAAAATTCCTATCTCCCAACTATCATACTAAGGCTCGCAGGTGAAGAGTCGCAGCCTCCAACACAGTTAACAAGAGCAAAGCTTCCAGTTGTCACATTAAGGCTCGAAGGTGAAGAGCCACAACATTCAACACAATGAGTGAGAGCAAAGCTCCCAACTGTCACATTAAGGGTCGAAGGTGAAGAGCCGTAACCTTCAACATAATTAGCGACAGCAAAGCTCCCAACTGTCACATTAAGGTTCACAGGTGAAGAGTCGCAACCTCTAACACAGTTAACGAAAGTAAAGCTCCCAGCTGCCACATTAAGAATCAAAGGTGAAGAGCCGCAACCTTCAACGCAATTAGCAAAAGCAGAGCTCTCAACTGTCACATTAAGGTTCACAGGTGAAAAGCCACATCCTCTAACACAGTTAGTAAGAGCAAAGCTCCCAACTGTCACATTAAGGCTCGCAGATAAAAAACATCAACCTTCAACACAGTTAATAAGAGTAAAGCTCCCAGCTGTCACATTAAGACTCACAGGTGAAGAGTTGCAGCCTCTAACATAGTTAGCGAGAGCAAAGCTCTCAGCTGTCATACTAAGGCTCGTAGGTGAAGAGCTGCAGCCTCCAACACAGTTAGTGATAGTAAAGCTCCCAACTATCACATTAAGGCTCGCAAGTGAAGAGTCGCAGTCTCCAACATAGTTAATAAGAGCAAAGCTCCCAGCTGTCACATTAAGGCTCGCAAGTGAAGAGTTGTAGCCTTCAACACAATTAGCGAGAGCAAAGCTCCTAGCTGCCACATTAAGGCTCACTGGTGAAGAGTCGTAGCCTCCAACACAGTTAGGGTGAGTTCAAGCTCCAGTTGTAATCTCAAGCTCGTAGGTTCAACAACGCAGCCTCCAAAATAGTTGGCGTCAGCTCAAGCTTCTAGTTGTAATTTTAAGGCTCATCAGTTTAATATCACGACCTTCAAAATAGTTCACGAACGTATTTCCAAGCTGATATTCTAAAGGCTCACCGGTTTAATATCTCGACCTTTAAAACAACTCTTGGATTTACATTCCCGACTCATATTGTAAAGGTTACCTGAGTTAAAATCGTAACCTTCAATTATTTGAGTTAGTTGATTTAATATTGCAACTTCACACAATTCACTGATTTAATATCACAGTTAATATTACTAAGTCTGTATGATTTATAACCACAACCTTTGAATGGCTCGCTGATTTAAAATCAAAACTGATATCGAATAATCTTTTCTAAGTCCGCCAATCTACAAATTTTTTCTTACGGAAAATACAATTCACAATATTCTGTATTACACTTCTTGACTCTTGTCCCACATGATCGAACAACAAAAATTGTTCAATAAAGTTTCAAGTTAAAACTTATATAGTAAGCCCTAAATTAAACACACTATAAGTGTAAGCTTGTCTCAGAAGAGTCACTTTATAACTCTTCTTCGACAATATGGTGGGACAAATTGTTATATAATTATAATAAAATAAAAATGACTGGACCCGAGATCTGACTCGACATAATAAAAAGAAACCCTAAACCCCAAAATGGGAGGCTCCTTCATTTGTTTCCATTTTCCTCTAGAAATAGGAGGATACCATTCTCTCTCATTTTAGGGGACCTCCATCTTTACTTCTGTTGTTTCTTTGTATCAACAAACCTATTTTGTTTCAAAGTAATTGATTCACCAAACCAAAATTGTATTATTTTTCTAGTTTATCATATGCTTTATATTTGTTATCTCTCCAATATATATCATAATTTTTATTAAAAGGGTTATAAATTAATCTTTACTGTTCATCTACCATTTTGAAACTTAAATGTTATCTAGCACAACTCTATTTTACATAAATACTACCAATGCATGATATTAACGTATAAAATTTATGCATTGACAATCAACATGCTACATTACATTGGAAACTTTAAAAAACAACTACAAATAATTAAACTTGAACATCATGTAGGCGGAATTTTTTATGTGAACAATATGTTTATTAAAAAATTAAAAATAGCAAATGAAGTTTTGATTGAAATGATCGCATTATGCTTTAAAGACCATGATGTATATGTTCAAGTCTCATAATTATAAATATTTTATAAATTTTATATGACACCTTAAAATAATGAAAAGATTTTTATAATGAAATCTATTACTTTATATTTGTAATTTAATTAATGTCCTGTGAAGTTGGGTACAGATAACGTGGGGATGGAATAGTGCACATAGTGGCACAAAACACATGATAGAATGGTTGATTTTGTGTGGTGCCACCCATATTTGTATAGCTATTTATATTCACAATAATGATTGCACTTAAATGTCTATTAACAAATTGGTTGCTACTTGTTAACTTTTCTATTACTTCTGTGGGAAGGAGGTGAATATATATATATGATTGCATGCATCATGCATGTGTCGGGACGGCCACTCCAATAACAATAAATGTGATACATGTATTTTAATTGCAGGATTAATTAAGATGTTTTGGTCAATTGTAACTGGTTATGCTCTTACATCTTTCTCACAATTTATGAATAATGAAGTAAAACTGTTTTTCAATAAATATTAAAGGAGTGTAGGAGTGTTCGTAGTTCGGTTAAAATTGAAGTAATTGATTAAGTTGATTTAATTTGATTAATTGGTCGATGGTTGAATTTAGATAGGTTGGAGATCGATTAATGATTTTTGAAATTTCGGTTATCGGTTAATTCTGTTTAAAACCGGACAATTAATTGAATTAACCAAAATATTTGTTGTTTTCAAGATTTATATAGTGTTTCTAATGTCTTATTTATTATTTCCACATTCATTTAAAGTTTTTTTAAGTTATTAAATAAAAAAAATTAACATTAGCAATGTGTTTTTTTATATGTTTTATAATTATTTTAACCAAAAGACAAAAACGTATAATTTTTTTATTAATTCAGTTAACCGACTGAATTAACTGAAATATTTCAGTTAAGTTAATGTATTTAAAAAAAATTTGATTGAATTAACGGTTAAATTTTTTTACATTTTAGATAATTCAGTTAGTAATAATTCAATTCATGTATTAGCAAAACCGATCGTTTGAACACTATAATTGATTTCTTTTAAATTTGAGAAAAAATTATTCCTTTTAAGTTTGATGAAAAATTTAATTACACTCATTTTTAGCTACTAAGGTTAGAAAACTCATTTTATAAATTTAATATTTTTATTTAAATTTCTAACAAATATTCAGATTTTGAATAAAAAATATATTATTTTCATTCTATGAATAGAATAATAAAAACGCGCAGTTCTAAAATTTTTAAAGATTTTCGAATTTAAATTCAAATATTTGCAATTATTTTAATAATAATAATAATAATAATAATGTTGTTGTTAAGTGATATTGTCAGTTAGTGTGCTATATGCTTTGAATTTTTGTAAGAATTGAAATTGGAAGAATCCGGCAATAGAGGGAGGGAGAGCGGGAACTGAAAATATTTTGGGTCCATGGAATCACAACAACCAAAATGACGAATCTACCCTTGCCCCTTCACAAGATTATGATTGAGAGAAGAGAACCCCCTAAAAAGAATTTTTAAATTCAGTTTCTATTAACCACATTTCTCCGTATAAAATTTTAATTTTATTGTATTTTTTATAATATTTGAATTATTAAAAATTTGATAAAGTAATACTGTTACCACTGTATGTCTTACGACCCAGTCCGGATGGCAACTCGACTTGAGAATCTAAACAGTTCGTCTCCCCTCACATTCACAGCTCGCCTTCCCCTTACTTGTACCACTTCGCTGGCTTGCCACTTTGTTAGTTCACCACTTTCTTCTCAGCTCGCCATCTTTCCCAGCTTGCTAGTTCGCCACTCTCCAGCTCCACCTCCCAGCTCACTTGCTTGTGAGGAATCTCCTTCAGTCAAAAAATCATACCTTATAAATATGACGATAACTTCTATGAAGGAGGGATTAGAGGAAAAGCTCTTAACAAATACATTAATTTAATTTTTTATTTTTAATTAATATTAAAGATTAATTTTCTTTTAAAATTGAGTTTGAGTTAATCAAATTAATATTCATCTTAAAGAAAAAATCGATTACATTTATTAGATGAATTTTGTTTTATTTTGATTAAAATATAAAATTATGACAGTTGTATTTTTTTGGAGATTTAAAAGGAAAAAGGGAGAAAAAGACAAAGAAGAGTGAATTGTAAGTTTGGACATATCTATATGTACGTAAGCTCTGCCCCCAAAGATCTGCAAAAAAAGAAGGGCATAACCGTCAAATGGTACAAGTCTTGGTAGTGGGACCTACAAAATTAGGGATAGCGGTGGTATTTTGGAAGAAGATTTGAATTTCAACGTAAAAAGTGAAATCCCTGGATCCGACAGTCCTTAATATACGGGTCTAACTAAAATGAAATTCAAAAACCCTAAATAAATAACCTGAAGGCCCCTATTCCCCCAACCAATAGCCATCTACCAACTAAAATACGTAAACCCCAAAAACTCCATTAAAAAACACCCTAAAAAGAAATATAGATTTTTTAAAATTCCTTGGTTTAGTTTTCACTGCTTCCAAGATTAAGAAACTTCCTTCAGATATGTATCAAGATTCAAGATTCAACTTAGTTTGAAATTGGAAAAGACAAGTGCTTTTGTCAATTGAAGAAGAAGACTGAAAGGTCGGTTCTTTTTTTCTTTTGTTATTTTTATAGCAAATTTAGTTCATTTTTGTGGTTCTTGAGCAAAATCTGAACTACCCTTTTCATAAAATTGGGTTCTTTTTATTTCTTTTCTCATTTCAGAATCAGAGCTAAGCATGCTGCCCTTTTTTGGTTTGTTTGTTTGGTTTGCATTTTTGTAGATTTTGTTACTTTGGATCTAAGTACTGTTTTTTCTTTCAATAAAATTTTGCTTTCTAAAGGAGGATGCTTTTCCAATCTTTGGTTATTGTTTGTGATTTTGCTCTTTAAATTTCGCATTTTTTTCTAAATCTTCAGGTTATGCTGTAATAAAAAAAATTCAGATATGCTGTTTTTATGATGTAATAATGAAAGAGCTCATGTTAGTTTTCCAGATCAAGAAGGTTTTGTTTTGTTTTGGGTTTTTAGGAAAATCATAACTTTAAACTTAGATTTCTTCTTAGTTTAGTATTCAACTAGTTATTAGATATTCATGCTTGATTTAGTTTAGTACTCAACTTTCAGGGAACTCCCTATTATTATTTTTTAATCTTTTTAGTTAAATGGCTTTTCTTTTCTGTGTTTTCAGGTAAATGATGGGTAGAAATCTTAGCCCGATTTTGCGGCGAGAGCTGGCAAATCTTGACAAAGATGCCGATAGTCGAAAATCAGCAATGAAAGCACTGAAATCATATGTGAGAGACTTGGATTCAAAGGCAATACCGGTCTTCCTTGCTCAAGTTTCCGAGACCAAAGAAACTGGGTGTGTGTCTGGTGAATACACTATTTCACTCTATGAAGTTCTTGCTCGTGTTCATGGTGTGAAGATTGTTCCACAGATTGATAGTATAATGTCTACTATTATCAAGACATTAGCTTCAAGTGCAGGCTCTTTCCCTCTACAACAGGCATGTTCGAAAGTGGTGCCTGCAATTGCAAGATATGGGATCGATCCAACCACTCCAGAAGATAAGAAGAGGCACATCATTCACTCACTTTGTAAGCCTCTTTCGGAATCTCTTTTGGGTTCCCTAGAAAGCTTGAGTTCGGGAGCTGCTCTTTGCTTGAAGGCGCTTGTAGAATCTGATAACTGGCGGTTTGCTTCGGATGAGATGGTCAACAATGTTTGTCAAAATGTGGCTGGTGCTTTGGAGGAGAAGTCTACTCAGACGAATGCACATATGGGGCTGGTTATGGCTTTAGCAAAGCATAATGCTTTGATTGTTGAAGCGTATGCTAGATTGTTAATAAAATCTGGCTTGAGAATATCCAATGCTGGGCTTGCAGAAGGTAATTCTCAGAAACGGTTTTCAGCAATACAAATGATAAACTTCTTGATGAAGTGGTTGGATCCAAGGAGTGTATTCTCAGAGGTAGAGTTGATTATGGAAGAGATGGAGAAGTGCCAATCCGATCAGATGGCTTATGTTAAAGGGGCTGCTTATGAAGCTTCTCAAACTGCAAAGAAAATAGGACAAGAGAAAGGGTCAAAGTTTGAGAACAGTTCTGGTTCGGTTACTGGATCAAATTTTGGTAGGAGAGACCGCAATCGTAGAAGGAATTTAGGCACAGCCAGTGATGGATCTCCTGCAACTGCATCACCCGAATCACAAACACTTGACTCCTTTATGGAATATGATTCTTTGCTTGAGTCACCAATCTCGATGACTCAAATTTCTCGCAACATGGAATATGATCAAAGGAGTGTGACTCGGAAGCTTTGGAAATATGAAAATGGAGGTGTAGATGTATCGCTTAAGGATGGTTTGTTCTCTGCAGTGGCTCAAGGACGTTCCATATGTGACTCACCTTCTGATCTTCACGAACTTAGCAATAATGGGTCGGAGTTCACGGAGGAGTTTTCAGGATTCTTGTATAGAAGTCCTAGAAATGTGTTGCCAAGAAGTGCCACTCCCAGTCCTCAGGTAAAATGCTT
Organism: Gossypium hirsutum; assembly: GCF_007990345.1. Classification (NCBI taxonomy): domain Eukaryota; kingdom Viridiplantae; phylum Streptophyta; class Magnoliopsida; order Malvales; family Malvaceae; genus Gossypium; species Gossypium hirsutum. Next base: position 59,848,808 of record NC_053447.1, read on the forward strand.
TAGATTTGTCTATTCAGTTTTATCCCCTTTTATTTGTTTGTTTAAATGCATTTGCGTTGTTACTTTTTGTGTTTCAGAGATCACGTTCACGGATTAACGTAGAAACCCTCTTTACAACTCCAAGGAAGCTCATCCACTCACTTCAAGATCCTAATGAATTGAACTCAGATTACTCCGAGAAACAATTCAGGAGGTTCAGAAGTCCATGCTCAGAGAAATTTGGAGGTAGTCCAACCACAAACCGTAACACTTTTCGTCGTGGTATGATCAATGAGGTCAAACGCAAAGCACGTTCGTATACCGATGGTGAAGATCATGGTGTCTCTGAATCTGTATCATCAACTGATGACAGTCCTGCTGAGCTTGATGTCCCAGGGTCTACTGATGCAGCCCCTAAGAACAAAAAAGAAACTCTCGAGTACCACAACGAGAAAGTAGGTAAGAACATGGCTCCTAAATTGTTTTTGGGCCTCTTTTTGATTATAATTGCAGTCCTCACTTGTTTATGGTGGACTGAAGGTGAGGATGAAAGCTTCTATGTTGTTCCAACTTAGGTTCACTCAACTCTGTTGTATCAAACTTGTCCTAGTGAATTAGGAACAGTGTTAAGAACAATGTTGGAGAACAGGCTCTTTACAATGTCCTTTTCAGTAACAATATTAGCTGAGCATTTCTGCATCCCTTGAGATACTCTTCTTTTTGTATGTACTCATTTCACTCTGTTGTCTCTCTCCTGTTTATGTGGTTGATCCATATTGTGGGTGTCTTATCATCCTCACAATGATTGGCATTTGCTATCACTAATGTCCTTCAACGCATGAAAGTTTGTACATGATGAGATTAAAAGCATGCTTAAGGATGGGGGTACAGATTTGGAATTTGAAAATGATGGCAGCCTCTCTTGGGCTTAAGATTATAGGTTTAGGGCTAGAATTATATATGCTTGTAATCTATCTGAGTGTATGTGGACTGCTATCAGGAATGCACAATAAGCTACACGGTGGGACCACATTTGGTTCCTCTTCTTTCTTTATCAGTTTCATTAATTAAATATAGCAACTAGTTTTAAATTAGATTTGATCATGGGTTGTGTGTTTGGCCACCCATTAATGCCTAAAGGTCTGTTTGAAAAGTGGGAAGATTTACATAAAAATAGAAGTTTGAAAAATAGACGTAGGTAAAAAATAAGACTTATATTTTAAATGGGTCAAGTCTCGGGTAAGATTTTTTTTTGTTTGAATTTGCTTAAGATTTCTTTTCCTGTTGTTGTTATTTTGTAATTATATTATTATTATTTTGTTGTTATTGTTTGGATATTGTATAATTTTTGTTTTATTATTAATTTTACTATTATTTTATTGCTAAGTTACAACTATTTTAGTGTTATTTATAAAGATTTCTTTTAATGTATTTTCAATTTGTCAGGAAATAATGTTTTTAGTGTATTTGATGTATTATATTTTTAAATTTGTTTTTATATTAAAAAAAATATAATTAAGTTGAGTTTAAGTTTAGCATTTTTTGTTTAGGTCGGGTTTGAGTAAAATTTTAGGTCAATTTTTAGGTTGAGTTAAATTCAAACTCAAAAAATGAGTCTAAAATTTTACATTAACCTAACCTAGCACATGATTTCCAAACTTGTAATTTCATTCCAAATGTTGACAACAAGCTTTTAACCTTTTGCTTTATTATTGCAACAAAAAGAAATGCTCAATAAGGGGAATGAATTGCTATAAATATTCAATTAGATGGTTATGATTTCCAAAACCAAATTTTTCCTTACAGAAATTGAAAGAAAAATATAAATAATTATTGGAATATATGAAAATAACAAGTTGGCGTATGTGTTTTTATTTCGGTAAAAGAAAAAATAAATACATTTTTGAGCAAACTATTGTGAACACTTTATAATATGCATTATATATTAATATTTGTCACTATATTTTATTTTTATTGATATTTGTCATTATATATTAAAAATATGAGTAAATCTGTCATTCAACTCTTATGTGATTGAATTTATACTAAACTTTGAATTTTACTATATTTTGCCAGCAACTTTGAAATTAAATTAATTTTAATTTTATCATTCAATATTAATTTTAATGATTTGAAAACATAATTTAATAACAAAAATTCTTTCAAATATTATGTTTTAAAAGTTAACAACAATTTAACTTATAAATATTAAAATTTTAATAAATTATTAAATAAAAACTTGAAAAATAAAAATACATATATAAGTTTATTTTTATAATATCACTATTTTTATTTAACTTTAAAATTATATTAATTAACTTATTATTTTTAAATATTGAATTAAAATATATAAAAATATTTTTATTAAATTTTGTTTTCAAATTAATTTAAGGCTTAATTCATGATTTGGCTAGTGAAGCTTATATATTTTTCCACTTTTATATTTAATTTTTTTTTGAAGTATCTAAAGTTTTCCTCTTTTAAGGGTTTTAATCCAAACGTGAAAAAATAGTTTTTGGCCAATCAAGTAATGACAAGTGTTTTTAGTTTTTCAATTCCTAATATAATTTTAATTAAAATTCCTTTTCTTAAGAAAAAAAATCCCGAGTTTGAACACCAAATTTCACTTATGCAAAATTCAACAATTTCATCTCTTTGTTTAGATTAAAAAGTTTAGAGAAAAAAAACAATAATCCTATTTACCATCATTTCATATTTCAATTATTTTTTTAAATAAATATTGTCACAATTTTATTGATATAAAATAGTGTTATTGCTTGAATAGAATACTAAAAATCCTATCACACATATGCGCGTGAGAATCACGGATTTGCTGATGTAATTGATGGAAGTATAACACTCAATTAACAACATTATTAATATATATAACTGAAGATAATAAATTTTGCATTTTAAAATAAAAATGTATAAAATACAAATGAAGCTTTGGTTGAGTGGTGAATCTAAAGCTTTAGTAATCCAATTGGTGTGAGTAAAAATTCCACCATATATATATTTTAATTAGTTTTTATTTAAATGGAAAGGCTAAAATATCCTCGAATGATACAACTTTTTTAAATTATTTAAGGACATTTCCGTAATTTTCTGACCGAAGAAGATAATAATTTGTGCATATTAAAACAAAAATGTATAGAATACATTAAGATGAAGCCTTGATTTAGTGGTGAATTTAAGGTTTTAGTAATCTAATCAACACGGGTTCAAATCCCATTATTCATGTATTTTAATTTATTTTTGTTAAAATGAAAAAGGCTAAAATATCCTCGAATAATATAGTTTTTTAATTACAGAGGAGCATTTTCGTAATTTCCTGACTGTGGTGATGACCCCTTTGACGGTGACACCAACTCAATTAGGGTTTTAATAAATAGTATAGATTAGAGTTATATACCAATTAAAAATTTAATTTAATTTTATAAATAACAAATAATAGTTAGTCATATTCAATCAAGTAACATCTAAAAGAATTATCGATAAAAAAATGTTGTTAGCATTGAAAAGAAAAAATGGAGCATTAAAGTAATGGTTCTTTAAAGAGGTAATATCGAATCATATTCAAACAATAATGAAATCAAAGAGTAATCGAAGGTTATTTTAATTGATGATAAGTAATATAATATTATAATAACTTTTATTTGCTTTTTGCTTGTTAACCGTGCGTGAAGTGAGGACTTTTTTCATTTTATTTTATCGATGCGTCATTTTTTGAGCGTGGGTGAAAAATATTTTATGGGTTTGTTTTGAAAATAAAGTCAAATTTTAACAATTATTTTTAATCACTATTATTAAATGTATTTATTAATTTAATGTAAATATATTTCATATTTATCATGAACTATTATTATGATTGTTGCATGTTGCTTGATCTTTTTTTTTTCAAATTAATATTATAGCTTACTTTTTTATATAGTTTAAATTTGTATAATTGTTTAAAAACTAAGAGAATTTATCATTACCAATAATAGGTAAAATATTAAAAATACATTATTTAAAAATTAATTAAAAATTAAACATATAAAATCATATGCAGTGCATGTGACGTTAGAAACTAGTATTGTTAAAAATGTTAGTCTCAAATCATCACAGTATGTGATCTGATTAATCTCTACAACCTAATCCTTGGTATACATTGTTTCATCTTAATGTTTTTGGCATAATAAATTATTTGACCCTCCAACTTTATAAAAAAAGTTATTTTAATTATTCATTTAATTTTTCATTTCCTTTAGTAATTGAATTTACGTTATTTGTCAAATTACTCAAAATAAATAGAAAAATTCAATGTGCCACATATGTAATTAATTGTAATTAACTGATTTTCGAAAATTAAAAAATGTTTTTAATAATTTTTATATATTTTTTAATTTTTGGAAATTATTAAAATTTAATTAGTTATTTACAAAAATTCTCATGATACACAAAGTACAATATTTTGCCGTCTTCAGTTTTTTACTTTAAACAAGTGTCATAATCAACTTAAAACATACGTTGTATTGATGTTTTTCTTTCACACACACAGATATATATATATATATATATATATAATTTCTACTCTTACAACTATTGGGAATATGGTTGCTTCTATATTTTTATCTTATTATATTCTTATTTTCATTCATTATTCATCCTTCATTTTGCAAACAATATTTAATATATTATCTTTAATTAAATTTGATAGTATTTATTATTTTTAAAATTAATTTAGTAAAATATTTGGAGTGAGAAGTAAAATGAAAATTTGCTTGTCGAGGTTAGTTTTACTACATTGATATAATCTAAAACAAATTTGAGTCTATTTTTTTAAAAATAATTTAGTAAAAAATTTGTGTTGAGAACTAAAGAAATGAAATTTGTAGTAAGTTGAAATGTTTTCACTTATATATTTTGTGTAGAGAAAAGATTATATGAAACTGTGATTCCATATTATCTCTATCCCTTTCCAATAGGAGAATGATAAATCAGATTTTTCCTCCTGATTTTTAGCATTTTTAGTTGGATTTGAATTTTTTTCAGGAGGAAAAAGCTGAAAATCAGGAGGAAAAATCTGACTTGTCATTTTCTTATTAGAAAGGGATAGAGTTGATGTGGAATCACAGTTTCATACAATCCCTTCTCATTTCATGTAATAAGTTAAAATTTGAATAAAAAAATATTGCTCAAAAAAATATCACTCAACACCATATAATAGAAATTTAAGATGAATGGAAATGAGTTGTATGTTCTTTTTCCTAATGTTAGAAAAATTAAACTTGAGTTTTGATTTTGAATTGCAACCACGAGATATAACTGAGCCCAAAAGGCAACCCTAAGCTTAGTGGCTGCTTTAAACAAGAGAACTCTTGAGCTTGATGACAACCCTGAACAAGAGAATTCGAATAGGTCTCTCAAGCCGGAGGCTACCTTGACGTATAACAAAGATTAGGATTCTAGGAACTATGTTGCACCCTTAATGGGTCACAACAGAAATGTCCTAACAACAACCAAGAATACGTTTAAGGGGCACAAAAGAAATGTCTCAAGAACAACCCAATGCAAGTTAATGTCTAGATAACCCAATAGGGGCAACAACGCTGGTCCAAATAACTTGAATCAAGATCAACTAGTGATGAATGGCCACAACAAAAATGCCAGTCCAGATAACCTAATGAATGCAAGAACAAATGGCAATGCTGATCCAAATAACCTGAATGAAGATTGACTAAAGGTGAATGGGCTAAAACAGAAATGCAACTCTAGATAACCCAATGAACATGGGAACAAGTGACAACATCGATTCGAATAACCTAAATGAAGATCAACCAGAGGCGACAACAGAACAAAACCAAATGTTTTTCAACCAAGTAATATCTCAAGCACTAAATATTTTAATCGACAAAGATTATTACGAATGCTTTTCCACATGTTAGTCACATTTATGTCTTTATCTTTTGGAATTCATCCGCTCCGATGCTCAAGACAGGGCGTCTCCTCAGTTGGACTTGATAGACAACATATTAGTTTTTCAATCGGTTTGCTCGGTTTCAATTCGATTAAGGTCATGTTTAGGTTCGTCTACTAATATAAGTTCTCTTTCTGTATTACGATTTGACCACGTAATACTGCTTAGTATTAGTTAAACATTAGACAACCAGTGAGCAACATTTGTTTGCATTTTGCTTTGCATGCAAAAACCATGTGAGGATAATATGTAAAGTATTAATTTAATTCATGAATAATTTTATTAACCAATCTGTTTGAAAAATTACAAGTATACTTAAATGAAAATACTACATTTAGGGCACCAGATACAACATAAAGCCCGTGACCATTACGCACAAAATGCCCCATAAAGGTCAACTTATGAACTGGGGCTCATTTGACCCACATAAACTGGCTTGATTCGTGGAATTCTTGAAGAAGCCCATCTACTTAAACCCTTGGTGGCCTAGTGAAACACTCTAGTAAAACTAGAGTTACCAGGATAAACAGTGTAAATCCTAAAGGTTTAAAATTGTATAGAGTTTAAATCCCTTAGGACTCTTAATAGTAGATAGGCTAAAGTTTTGACTGTCGATGTAACTCAATCTGTACCGTTGGTTCTCGTGGAGCTTAACTATAAATAAAGGCCTCCCCTTTCATTTTGTAGTCATTTCATTTATAATTGTGAATATATTTAAGAGTATTTACTCAAACATTTGGTGTGCATCACTTTCCTTTGGTTTTTTTGTTCTTCGTTGCTCTTTCGATTTGAGTGTGCTTCTGCTATATTTCGGTGCCTTAGGGAATTTTCGCAAGAAATCTCACTTTTGCGAGAGTTAGGCTGACTTAGGTAGATTCAGAGCAAAAAAATCACCTAAGGTCATGCGGTTTGCGAGACTAAAGTTCTAGCCCCGTGACACTAGTACGATCCAATTTTTTTTTCATGTTGTACAAAGATGTTAATATGTAAATTATCTTTTTAGAACATCAAATGTCTTCTCAACCACATTTTGAAGCCTTGAATGTCTCAAGTTAAAAAGTTGGCGAGTTGTTTATGGTGCTTGTCTGACATCATTCTCTAAAATGGTATCATATAGCACGATATGGTGCAAGAAAACCTTTTGTATTTGCATAATTAGCACCAATCTTATAATATTTAGGTTCACAGTCCAAATAGCCTATAACTTTAATTATAAAAACTTATATAAACTTAATTTGAAGAAAGATTTATTCTAGGTTTTTATAATATGTAAAAAAGTAAAATAACATCAAATTTATAATATAGAACCTTTATAAATAAGTTTTATAAATTGTCCAATAACTTGTATAATATTTCTTATAAATAATATAATTTTTGTCATAATTTTAGAAAGCTATTTTTTATAAATAAGTTATGATAAAAAAAACTATAATATTTTTTTATGAATAAGTATATTATTTTTATAATATATAGAAAGACACATAAATAAGTTATGTCCATGGTCATATTTTTTACAAATAAATATATTATAACACTATTGTAAGTGGTGAGTCCCACTCAATTGAGTGTAATTGAAGTACCCCAATTATATTTTTTAGTTTTTAGGGGATGTGTGAATTGGAGTAATGGCACATGTAATTACACACAAGTCAATCTAAAAAATATTTTTATATAAATTATAAATTTTATATTATAAATATGAATAGGTATGAATGTTTGGGATGGTTATGACAAAAAAAATTATTATATTATATATATTAAAAATCATATTATAAAAATAATTTGTGTATTTTACAAATTTATAACAAAAAATTATATTATTTAAATCCTAAAAAAAATTCTAAAGTTATGGCCAAAAGTTTATTATAAAAAATAATTTATATTTTATAAAATTTTTATAATATAAATATTTATAAAAAATTATGACAATTATGGACATAATTTATTTATGTGTCTTGCTATATATTATAAAAATAATATACTTATTCATAAAAAAATATTATAGTTTTTTTATCATAACTTATTTATAAAAAAATTTCTAAAATTATGACAAATATTATATTATTTATAAAAAGTGTTATGAAAGCTATTGGACAGTTTATAAAACCTTATTTATAAAGGTTATATATATGTATATTATAAGTTTTATATTATTTTTTTTACTTAATTTACATATTATAAAAAATATATATAAACTAAGTCTTTCTCCAAATTATGTTTATATAAGTTTTTATAAGCAAAGTTATAGATAATTTAGATTGTGAGTCCAAATATTATAAGATCGATACTAATTATGCAAATACAAAAAGTTTTTTTTTTTGCACCATATCATGCGGTATGATACAATTTGAGAGAATGATATCAGGTACAAGCATTATAGACAACTCGCAAACTTTTTAAATTGAGATCGACATTCAAGGTTTTGAAATGTGGTTGAGAAGATATTTGTTGTTCTAAATAAATATTTTTTATATTAATGACATCACCTTAGTATAACATGAAAAAATAATGTTGGATCGTACTAGCATATTTATATTTCATAACTTCAATTATAAGTAGAATTGAGATGACCCATATTTCGAAAAGTACACAAAAGAAAAGGGTTTTGATAACCTTAATGATACAAAATCAAATTCAGATGATAATGAATTCAATAAGTAATAACAGATGATGATGAGCATATGTTAAATATTAAAGAGGGGATAACACAATAAATATGCACTAGAACAATTAGATAAAATTGCACATGATGTTTATTTTTCTTATTAGTAATCGTATTATCAACTACTTATTTAGACTAATATAATACATATGATGATTTTATTTTAATTTTTCTTACTTGTTTAGAAATTATTTTATCATACTAAGAATTTTTTTTATAATAATTAATATTTTTTAAAAATATAAATTATGTAACTATGTAATTACACTCTGTCTACCAAACACGTTTGGGGAATTACAATTTTTTGTAATTATAAAAGAGTTTAATTACTACCCTTGTAATTACACTTTCATTCAATTACTTTGTGTTGTTCATACAGATCTTAGAATTGAAAAGTGTAATTGGGGTGGTCTAATTACATCCAATTCAGTAGACTCATTAATTTACACCTAAATCTAATTACTAGGTGGTTTTCCAAATATTACCTAAATTAATTGCTTATTCTTCCTTTAGATAAAGAAGTGATAAAAAATAATTTTAGATTTTATTTGACATGGAAGATAAAATTAATTAATTAAAAAAAATTCTTTACTTTTAGCTTAACATGGAAGATATTCATCATATAATCAAAAGAAATATGAGTTTCGTAGACCATTATTAAAAATGAGTTATTTGATTTGATTTTAATTTGGAAACATAAAATAAAATTTTAAATTTTAGGAGATTAAATTAATTAATTTCAATATTCTTGTAACAAATCAGATGACACTATCAAGGGTTAAAATCTTTTAACAATTTATTTAATTAATTTTGATGTTTGAAATTTAAAATTTCAATATGAAAAAAGACAAAACTTTTGAAAGGTGGTAAACAAGTACAATATGAAATTTTATGACCAATATGAAAACAATTTAGAAGTTGGGTGACATTATTTATACTAATATTTAAGATTCTTACTAAACTGGTGTCAGCCTTTAATTGAGTCCCAACTCAATGGAGAATTTACCAACCCCCCAATCCTTTTACAAAAATATTATTTTGAGGATAATTTTGTCTTTTCATATACAACCTAGAAAAATATTTACATATTATAGATTCGAACCAAGACATTATAATTTTTAAAAACTCAACTTTACCATTTCATCCAAAGCCATATTTAAGTATTGTATCAAATTTTTTTAAAAAAATTGTTACATACAAATTTCACCTATATGGTGGGTGTGTTTATAATCCAAATCAAGTTGCTAATAGAATGACAAAACCAAAATCCGAACCACTCAATATATTACAACCTAATATGCTTTTAGTGGAGCAGAATTTTTTTGAAAAGTGAATGCGTGGTGGGTTTTAGCTTTAGATGATGGGTATGGAGCAACTATAACAATAGCCTGCCTCGCATACTCTCGTTCCACCGAATATAACTTTTAAAGGGTAAAAATATAAAAATATGTTATAAGAAAAACTCATATGTTTTATTTTGAATATTTTCTCGAAAAATTATGTTTGAATATTTACTTGCCTATAAAAAATTGAATATACTAAAAATAACTAGCAAAAATTAATTGAAGCAGGGCGGTGTAAAGCAGGGACAGATGCATTTAATATCCATGAAAGTAGTAGTAATTTTCAATATTACATATCTATATCTATAATAGAGCGAAATGGATGATGAAGCAAAACATAACAATTGTTGGGCAGTTGTCATCCCTAATTGCAATCGAATATTGAACTTCGTACGAGTGGTCGACAAATTGAACGAATTTACGTTGCCATAAGTTATAATTAGTTATTATAAGTGATGAGTTAAAATATAATTATGGAAGATTAGATAGTTTAAATGGTTGAACTCATTGGAGTTGACTCATACTCGATATTAGGGTTTGAATCCCAAATTCACCTTTGTGGTAACCTAACATTTGCCTATGCAAATTTGAAATTATATTGTATTAAAATTTTGTGAAAGAAAAATGGTTAAAAATATTTTAAAGGAAAAAAGAGAGTGAAAAGTGGGCCAAGGCTTTGGGCTCTTTGTCAAAAAGAGAGAATTACATTTTGATCCTCTCAAGAATAAAAATTAATGTGAGGGATCTTAATATTAAAATTTTAGTTTTCACCTCAAATTTTTATAATTAATTGAGGTTTACCATAAAAAAAATGCCTGAATTAATTAATCAACCGATCACAAGTTAATGTCAAAATTTCTCACCGATACTAATATTTTTAAGGAAAAACTACACCATTAGTCACTAAACTATAGATAAGTTTTTCTTTTGGTCACTTAAAACATTACAATTTGATCACTGAACTATTTAAAAGCTTTCATTTAAGTCAGTAAACTATTAAGATCAATGCTATATAACTTTATATGTTCACACTATCTACACCAACTGAAAGCCTTCTTTCTCTCATTTTTTTTTTATAATTCACTTTTTTTTTCATGAAATAACTTTAGATATCATGAACCCGCAAATCAAAATTTAAATAGTTTTTTTTTTCAAGCTCTGACTATTAAATTGACTAGAATCTAAATATCTTCTAATATTGTATTAATTGCCTAATCACCACTTAAAGCTCACTAACAAAATTTTCTAAAAAAAACCCTTAATAGCCCAATAGCTTAAATAAAAACTTAAGAATAGTTTAATGATCAAATTGCAATTTCATAATTTAGTGACTAAACCCTAAACTTCTCACAGATACCAAAATTCTAACTGATACCAACTATATCATACTAAAAATTTATAAAAATGTAAAAACATTGAACAAATATTATAATCTCCTCCAGCCCAAATGTTTAACAGATACTGGGTATTAATAAAATATTCAATCCCAGTTTATTTTCCCCACCCAAACCACCTTCGTTGCCATTACTCCATCACCCGTCTACATTCACATTCTTTTTTACACTAAAATGAAACCCATCATCTCCTCACCTTAAATCTATTGTTATTTTTTCGAGAAACCTCTTCTAAATCCACAAAATTGAAGCATTGCCCTTTGATCTTCTCGCCTTTCAACCTCCTCCTTGCATCATTGGATCATCGTTGAACTTTGACTATGCCCTCTCTTCGTTCGAGTCCTCATTCTCACCGTCTAAATTTGTGAGACAATGCCCCAAACTCCAAACATTCCCGAAGATATTATTCTTCTCTTTCAGGTTGATTTTGAAGTGTTGATGGCCATTTAAGGAACCTACAGGTTTAAAAACTAATGGAAGGGTGTTGAAAGCCTCAAATTGTCGTTCTGTGACCTTGTCTTCACATAATGATGTTGATCTTTCTTCTGTCAACAGCCCAACGGTATTTGCCGAAGATGGATTTTTCCTTCCAAACATGAACCATTTCGGTTTTCAATTTTAAGTTTATTAGTGTATTGTGGATTGTGGTTGATTATGATATTAGTTTAGAATTCTTTAGATTCTTTTTGTGCAATGAAAATTTTTTCTATTTGTGATTGAAGGAATGTAATAACCTTCTACAACTATCCTAATTCATTAGTCTCAAGTAATGGTTCAAAAGTTGATGATGGACTTTCTCAAGCAAATCTTAAGAAAAGAAAGAAACCAATCCAGGAACCAAAAATTCCAAAATGACCATTTAAGCTCTCAATCGGGTTTCTTCCTTTGGGCTTTCTTAACTCCAACCACATCAATTTAAGCTTGAACCGATTCAGATAAAACAATCCTTCTGGATACAATTATTATGCAAGAACTCCATTTTTCCCATTCAAACTGAAGGGAGCAACAAATAGAGTACTTCAATACATGCTAAAATTATAATATGCTACGTCCAAAAGTTCAAAGGCAAAGCAAGGGGAACAGAGAAAAGATGTTATTACCTCAGGCTTCAGATAAGAGAACTCCAGTGCCTCCTTTTTTTCCCCCTTAAGGTCCAAATGACTATGGCACAATGGTTGCTGTTGTTATCCTTGGTGAACAAAGGAAAACAATGTAATGGTTGGTATATCTAGCGTTCCAGCAGCACAACTCAAGTCAACCTGAAAGATGGCATTTTAATCTAAGAAGACAATTTTTTTTCCCAATATTCCATTAATTTATACATGATAGCTTATTGAACTTTGGAATTCAATCTGAAAAACCATTTAAACCGGCTTTCAATTATCTCCATGAGCAGGAACTTAGTAATCACTGAACTAACTAGTACCTTGCGTAACAGAGTCTAAGCTACGTGAACTTGAACATTAGCATATAACTAAGAAATTACCTGAAAAGCATCAACGGCTTCAATTTGTATGAGAATGCAATATCTTCCTGTCAGTGTTGTTTGCCAGCAACAACAGCTTTCATTCGAGTTGACAAAGTGATGATTACTCTGAATATCGGTATTAGAACCTTCCTCTCCCAGCTCCTGCAAAATCTACATCTTCAAATTTTAAAAGATAAAAACAGAATAACAAAAGACCACAGTTTATCATCAATCATTAAAATTCCCAAGTCATTCGTTACTTGGAAAAGCACAGTGCGAACCTTGATAATTGCTTTAGCATAAGCATTGATTATCTCACACAGGTACAAACAGGTCCAAATATGCTCCTATGCATTTTGGAGAAGCTTTCCACCAAACAAATTGTAAAATTAGCCCCGTCACCAATTAACTCTTGTGGAGACTTACATGCTAGACTAAAATCTTTGCAGCTGACCCAAAAGTTCGTTGACTACAATGGCAGCATCAATGGCGACAAAGTGCTTATCTAAATGATTAATACCCATCTTATTCATACCCAAAGAACAGTACATAAAAAATATAAGTAAATGAGGCATTAGCAGTTTAACTAATGCATATTTTCTATTTTCAAATGGATAAATACTGTTAGGACATATTGAATTACATGTAATATGCTATTCCTTGAAACAGTGGCCACAGATTTATGCATTTCTCACACAAAAGAAATTTATTACACCCCATAAATTATAGATTGTGAACAAGAACATAACAAGTCTGCAATACAACTCTTTTACTTCCCTATACTAGAAATGTTAACAAAAACCCACTTCATCAAATGCAAGATGCAAATAGGAGTAATATTTTTCATTCTCAATTCCTTCTCCTTAAGAAAAAGAAAAAAACCCAGGAAAACAGATGAGAAATGAAAGACAAAAAAGAAACCTCACGCTATTGAGCAGTCACATTCAGTCTAACCATGCTGCTAATTGCTATTTTGCCTACAATGCTGAAAGGTGTTGCTCATTCCTACCTCCATGGAATAAGCTATAGACCAGTCCCAGCCAATCAGAGGCTCTGATCTGAATCAGCTAACTTGTCAATAACCAACCAAAAGTACAACACTATTTCCAAATCTAAGAAGGCAATTAGCAAGCACTTGCAACACAAACTGAGTTGGGGCCATCTTCAGTTGCTGTAACTGATCCATTCTCTTGTACGGGTTTCACATCGACATTAGCCTTTACTACTTCTGTTGTTGATGCAACAGTTGGTTCTTTTATCAAGGCTGACTCCACAGATTTTTCCGAAGCGTTCTTTGCTATTGCCACATTTTCTTTCTTCTCCATTACAGCATCATTAGGCTCTCCACTCAAAACCTGTTTAGTCAGAATAAAAGTAGTTAATATTTAAAACAGTTTATGCAAAGCATCCATAAGATTCCATACAAAAAAAAAAAAAGGCATGAAAATATCTTTTATGAGTGGGAAAGAAAACAAAATCCAGGTGCTAGATTTAATTCAGAGTCAAGACATACCTTTTCTTGTAACAGCTGATGCTTAGCCTTTTTCTCTTGGATTGTCTTTTGACGAGCTTCATAAAATTCAAAATCATCAAGAATGCACGTCTTACTGGGATGATCTTTAAAAATTTTAAGAATGTGGATCCCCTGCTCAAAATTAACCTACAGCAGTACAAACCATTTTACAAAGAGAAGGGTGAAGATAACAAAAAGCAGAATCAACATATGCATATGAACATAAAGAGAGAGAATACCTCTTGGGTGTCCCTACTATTAGTGACAGGCTTGTTCTCGTTGTTCTCAAGTGTTATGTGCCTCAGCAAAGTGTTTGGGACGTCCTTAATGATGTGCCACTTCACAGGGAAGCAACCAGTCCACTTGTCTTGTTGCCAGTACTCTACAGTCTTGTTAAAATCTACTTGGTCGACCATCTCTGCTACCCCAACAAATTGACCACTGGTATTAACCTGGGAAAAGGTTCAGGTTAGTAAAAATCAGACAAATCATATACTTGGGAAACCAGAGGCACTAGACAGCATATAGTAATAGTAACATTTATTATACTCACCGAGAACAATAGAAATACAGGACAGCCATCAGGCTCCTCCTTGGCCTCACGGAATGCTGCATCAAGCTTCTTGTTGCCATTAGATGTACTGGCCCACACATTGTATTTGACACTTTTGTGGACATCATCCTCACTATATGATTTAATAACAAAAAACTTGGCGTTCGAATAACTCTCAGGAAAATCCTCTTTGTTGTACTGTCCCAGATCTGGAACAAGAGAAACACTGTTCTCCTTATTGCTCTCAGTCAATGGAAGGTTCTGATCTTTAACAGCTAGTGTTGCAGTTCCAAAACCATCCTTGTTGCTACTCCCCTTCACTCTGGGTCCTTTGTTCAGCTCATTTAAACCATCCATATTCTCTTTTCCATAACCAAGACCCCTAGATTTGTTGTTGTTACCAGCATTATAGCACCCTTGCCCTTTCTTCCAGGCAGAGTAGCCATATGATCCAAAACCAGAACCAGAACCCCCTCCATTGGTGTTTCCATAATGGCCATAGGTTATGTTGTTAGGGTAAATGTGATTCATGTATCCAAATGCTTGGGCTACACCTGATGATGGTCTTGCATTGTGTAAATGCTGCATTTAGATCATCAGAATCGTTACGCCAGCACACAATGAAAGAAGCAGGACGTGCAGATCTTATATCTATCCATCGTCTACCTAGCATAGTATGTATGTTTATCATTCTACTTATGGCTTATACTATATCTGTTTGTGCATGTGCAAGGGTTAAAATCCAGATATCCATAAAGCAAGGAATTAATCCAAGTAATAAAGCAACTTTAACATACCATGAAATGAGGGAAGGGATGAAGATTCTCATTTCTGCCAGATGAAAGGTTTTTTGCATATGAAGAGAATCCATTATTAGCGGTATGCTTGGATTGCCCATTAGAAGACACTGACATATCTAAGCAAGGAATTGTTGGCTGGACCCCTTCGTAGCTAAATCTTGAATTCTGATGACCTTCGGATAGATTACCTGTTGGAAAGCTTTCTCTTTTATAGGAAGCATTCGGATTTAGAGAGGAGACCTTGAAAGTTGATTTTTGTGACCCAGAACCATTATTACCACTCAAACCCGCACCACTTTCTACAGTGCTCAAATTTCCTGTATTTGTTTCAGTTGATAAAGAAGCTTGATCATCTGCATTGACAGTTGAAACCTCCACTTGAGAAGCATCTGTTTTACTAGTTTGCTGAGGCGGTTGGTAATAAGTACTTGGATAATAGTATTCTTGCAGTGCATGCAGCTGGCCATCATGTCCCATAAGTGGAAGAGGTGAACCGGGCATGGAATATGCCCCATATGGCATATAACCATAAGCTTGCTGGTACATGTAAGAGCCATTATCACTGTAAAAATCCTGTCAATAACATTAAGATTATCAAATAAACAAATCCTAAAGATGCAACCAAAAGATCCTCAAAGCGAATTAATAGGTTAGTAATCAATCACATCTGCATCTTCCAAATAACAGCAAGAGCGCCAAAATATTGGAAATCCAAAATCCATCAAAATTAAAATGCTAGCAAGACCATTATAGAAACACAATGCCACCTAAATGCTGCAAGCAGGCCATTGTCAATGATAAGTTTTGGAGCAACTTAAAGAAAGCATTATCATTTGTCCTAAACCAACAGAAATTCATTTATCTCTGAGAAATTCTCATCTCATCAATCAGCACCACTTTGACATAGAAATTGTGTGTTAATGGCAGCAGAAGGACAATACTACACAACCTTACCCACACAAAGAGGGCCGTTGACAATAACGAAGCCATACAAGTAACCAAGCAGCCAACTTGAAATTCACAGCTCAAATTGCACACCATCTAATAAAATCAATAACCAACTAATCCAACTAATGAAAAGTAAAACATTTACCAAGACAAGAACAAGAAATCAGCATCTCAAAATCCAAGCACTACCTTCTTAACAGGCTCAGGAACTTTTGTGGTCTTGGCTTGTGAATCCATAGACAAATTCTCCAGTGAATCTGCAACTTCTGAGATTGTAGAAGTAAAGGATAAAAACAAAACTGACAATTTAAAGCTTAAACATTACAAATGTTCAAGTATATCTAAAACATATCACTTAAAGCAACTAACAAACCAACAACTTCAAGCTACCAATATCACATAAGCCACCCAATAAATTTATCTATGTGTACAAACAGTACACAAGCTAAGATCCAAAGATAAAACACATTCAAATTACTACCCTTTCAAAACCACCATACACAAATTTATAAAATATAGGGGAAAAAGAATTAGCAAAGTGTATTGAACTTAAGCACAACCAAAATTTTTAAAATAAAAAAATAACTTCTCAGTGAACCCAACTAAAACCCACCTAAAAGTCCCAGAATTTTCAACAACAATGATCCAAAAATAAAATACATTAAAATTCATGAAATTCAAAAACCACCATACCTAAATTCATAAAACAAATTAAAATTTTCATAAGCCAGTAAAAAAAAGAACCTTTACAACAAATCTCCGTGATAAAAATTCAAATATCCATTAATTATTATTACAGATAACAGATATTAAAGAGTTAACAGCTCTAAACAACATATAAATCCTAACTAAAAAGAAAACACAAACATTTCTCAACATATCAACAAAAATAAATCATACCCAGAGGTGTAAAATTAGCAAGGATACTATCGGCGGTGGCCATGTTCAAAGAGCAAGGGGGTAGCAGATTCAGTGAGAGAGCAAAAACAGAGAACAAAGGGAGTAGGAGAAGGAAAGAAGGAAAAAACAACCCTAGAAAGGAAAGTATATTTAAACGCGTGGGCCGTGTAAAAAACGGGTAGCCGCCAAAAACCCAAGGAGCCTTGGGAAGGTGGTGGGGTTTAAGAAATACACAAAGAAGACGCTAAAATCCCCTCCATTATTGACTCTTTTTGTTGTTGTATTGTGGTGAAAGATCTGATTGTCGCTTTATCTTTTGGTTTGGGCTTCAGAGTTTGGACACTTCAAACATGGTGTGTGCTTTTGATTTTGTCTAATGGATTGACTTCTATATTGTGCTAAGCCCTTCATCAGGAAAAATTCAAGATCTTGTTTTTTTTTTTTTGTTAATTTCACTTCGAGATTTTATATTATCCCATATTTCAAGATCTCTTTTAATTGAATAGCTACATTAAACTTTACTAACGGTTCTTTTAGCAATAGTTGTGTATGTTATAAATAAACCACATTTTTTTGGTAGAAATAAAATTGACTACATTAACGTAGCTCTAATGGGAGTTTATCCTTGTTTCGAAATGCTGAAGATCAGCCAACAATAATGCTAGAACAAATAGAGGCTCTGTAAAAGTGCATACCGTGCTAAAATCTCCAGTAGTCATTTTCGCGAAGCAATCTGCAACCTTATTTTGTTCCTTTGGAATATGTCGGAATCTACTTACTAGCCTTTCACAAGTAAAGAGTGCATGAATCTATTATCCATTACATAATCATTGATGATAGTATCAATCAAAATAGCATTGTCACTACACCTATTTAAAATTTGATCAGCTTGTTTTAGATATACTCATGTCAAATTTGAATTCACAATTAATGTTTAATTGATGGGGTGACCAATAAAAATTTATGATTGTTACAATACTGATATTTCGAGGACTAATTTAAAATGATTTAAACTTTAATGACTAAATTAGAATTTGGGCTATAGCTTATAGATGTTTGAAGCAATTAACCCTTTCTTTTTTATTTTCTTGGATTATATGATACACATAATTGTTTGTGTTATATATTTGCATATACCGTAAGCAATCTTCACATGCAATCTTTAGCATGTGCCTTGTCCAGGAATGACAATGAAACCCAGCAGTTTGTTTCTCTAGTCCCAAACAAAAACAAAAAATCAGACCCTATAACATCAGGTCGGGACGGTCTATCAGGGTTGTTTGCATAAACATATTATTCTCATGAAGTTTGACCACACATACATGCCTTAACCAAACCTTGCTGGTTTTGTTGGTAAGGTCCCTGGTTCAGGCGGTCTCATCAAGACTGTAGGATAAAGCAAGGTTTAAGCAAGAAATATGCTCGCCTTTTTAAGCTTTTTTTAAAAGAAAAGCAAGGATGGCCTAGCTGCATTGGATCCCTTTAAGCAACTGTACTCACATATGAAGTTATCATCTACGAACAGCATTTTCCCAAAAAGTATGGAAGATCAGTAAAAGCTGGTATGTTTACCACACAAATGAATACGAATAGATAAAATTAGAAAAGCTTGGCTTAAATAGGTTTACAAGAGATTTCCTCACGCAAATTGTTTGAAACATTTTCTTATTGCAATATGATTTTACAGTACTAGTATGATGTTAATCAGCTCCTAATCCCTATATAGGAACATTAAGTTCCCTCAAAATTTTAGCAGCATCATCAGGAAAAACAGGGTTTATGTAACATCCAGATCCGAGTTCAAAACCTCCTACACCGGTTAACTGAGGTATTATCTGTAAAAACCAGTGACTATAAGGTAACTCAGAGTCAGTAACCTGTATTGGTGAAGTATGGATCATAAAATTGAATGGGGGGTTATTCAACTGCAAAGCCATCTTTTTAAGAATGAGTTTTAGCAAGCCACCGAGATCAACCGCCTGCATAATGAGAATCAAATGGAAACGAGTGAAAAGTTAGATTGCAAAGCTTTATCCGTTTATTATTTTGTTATGGATGAACATACTACTTGCGTTTTATAGCATAAAGAAGCAGAAACTTCTTAATTCTTTCAATCACTCTATCTACAACTCAACATAGCCCTGCTTGACAGTATGACATGCGTTTTAGCTGACATGAGTGAAGTCAAAAGAAAACCAATTTTCTTAAGTCAATAGGGTGTTTTTTCTTTTAATTAGAATTTCCATAAAAACTAAATTCATTTACTCTCATTCAAACTTTGTATTACTTGTTCTATACAATCTCACACAGGACTACAAGTACTATTCAAATATTAGTCATGATAGTTTTGTGCTCACACAACATTGCTATGTCTACTTAAAGATTCCCTATATCCTATGCAGGTTTAAAGGCCAAACTGGCATCATGAAACTAGTATTGCTAACAGAAAAAAGCAAAGCCACTAAACAGACCATCTCGGGTTCACTAAATACTAGGAAATAAATAACAATCATATTATGTTACATATAAATTTCTTATTGTCCATGAACATGAAGGAACAGAAAAGTTACCTTCTTATTGTCCAGTTCATCAAAATGAGAAGAGTGATCTCGGGGAATTATCCATATCTCGAAAGGAAATGAAGAAGCATATGGAGCAATGGAAAAGAAACGGCTGGTTTCATTAATCAAGAGGTCCTTTGATTGGACCTGACAGAGACTACATTTCCCTGTCCGATTAAAATGCTCCTTCATACTGTTGAGTCGAGTAGAAACACTAGGAGGAACAATGGGAAGAGATAGCATCTGACTGTGAGAGTGACTCATTGAAGCCCCAGCTGAAGCTCCATGGTTCTTGAACACCTACCAAAGACAAATGAAGTAGCACTAAGAACCTATAAGCTCGCGAAACTAACACATCATACAGATTAAAAGTAGACCTAACAATATTGAATACGAACAAGGACAAATATAACTGAAACATGACATGAAACAGAAAAACACCAGTACAGGACACAAATATGCAAATGTATCAAAATTTATATGATACAGATTATTTATATGTCAACATTTATATAATATAAAATATCTTAAACACGATTATGATACACAACCACAATAGAACAGGTTATGCGAATTGCTAGTTTAATTAAAAAACATTATTTTAGGCCTTTATTTAAAAGAAACCATGGAAAATAGAAGTAATTAGCTCTCAAAAATTTGAATCACAAGGAACGAATGATAAGTACAGGATTTTATGAAATGCAAAATACAGCCCTCTAAAATAGATCATTTCATCAAATTAAAAGCACTTGCAATCAAAATAGCTGAAAACTATACTCTTTACACAGTTCACAGGTCCATATTCACACAAGTATTTCAAGAAAAGACAGAAATTTATATCAAAGAAATGCTTTATTACACATTCACAAAAGAGAAGGCTTTTCTTTTCCACTACCTGAATATATTTGATTGAATCAAACTGCTTAATCTGCTCAATCCTCCTCTTATAGGCAATCAAAACATCACCAATCTCACTCGGATCCAAATCCGACAACTGAACCGAGTGAACTGGAGTTTCAATCACCACATCGTGAAACCCGAATCCCGCTACAACCCAACCCAACCCGCTCAACTCGCTACTCGAATCGTCATTCTGGCCATTTGGGTGATCGAGTTTCCTGCTTAAAGCTGGATACAAGTTCTCAATAACCCGGAGTTTCCAGTTAGGATCGGGCGGGACTCGAAATATCTCGGGTGCACACTGGTGCTCGTTGCCGATGCAGAAGGGGCATGATGAAGAATTATTGTTAGGATTTTCCGGCGATTTGGATTTGAAATCGGAAGGACGCTTGGCTCGGGCCGGAGAGAAGATGACCCATTGGTTTGTAACCGGGTCTTTTCGGAGTTCGGGGCTCCGAGTTGGTGGTGTAGTTGCCATGATCTTCGACTTTTCCTTTTTGATTGTTTGGAAATTTACTTCTTTCAGATAAAAAAATAAAAGAAAGAGGAATTTTATCTAAAGGCTGCTGTGTGTTTGGGTCAATAACTAATATTAGAAAAGTATATATTAATATTTTTGTCAGAAATTTAAAATCATATTTAAAATATTTAGGTTATAAATTTTAATATGTTAATTATTTATTTCATGCTAATTTTAAAATTCTAGAAGGTATTTTAATATGTATTGTTTTAAAATATGGAAAATTTTAGTATTTGCGGATGAATATTTAAAAAAAATTTATAAAAGAAAAGTAATCGTACTAAAATAAATATATATATATGACATGAATCGGTATTATTAAATTTGTAAAAAAAAGTATATTAATATGATTTTATTAATATAAAATATAAAAATATATATTAAAGCTTGTAAAATTATATTTTGTGGTTTAATTTTATATAGTTTTATAGTAAGTCATGTGATAAAATTAGAAAAATTAGGTTCTAACGATAGTAACATGTTTAATATTTTTGTTAGTGTAAGAGAACGTGAGTCGAGTACACTTAAGTGCATTACTTTTTTATTTAAGGATTAAGGAGAGATTATGAGTAATTTTAGTCATTGTATCAATTTTTTTTTGTATCATATAGGTTTTACAAAAAATAATACTTTATATGGGGCTTGCTTTGAATGGAATGATGATTACTTTTTTTTTAACATTTCTTTGATATAGATTCGAGTCGTGTTATCTCATTTCCTACTCCTAATATTGCATCGAAAAAGTATTTTTATATGGGTTTTAATGAATGTCAATTTGTTTTAATTATTTTTTCAATTATACAAAATATTTTTTTAAAAGGCAACTGTTTTAATTATTTTTTCAATTTAAAAAAAATTAGTGAAAATAATAAGGAATTGTTTTTCATATTTATTTTTAAATTTATTATAAAATTTTCAATTAAACATTTATTTATTTACATATTAATGAAACCGAAAAAATAGTAAGTAGCTGAAGTTTATTTTGAAATTTGATATGGATTTTACAAATTTTTATGCAATTAATTTTATTTTTGAAAATTTAAAAATCTTAAAATAAATGAAATCTATTCATTAAACCCCTCCTACAAACACAACAAAAGGGATATGTATCTTCTTTCTATAAATGTTTTTAGGTATACTAATTATATCTCGTTCTAACTTTAAAAAAAATATATTTTAACTTTTTATTTGATTTTTTTGCCTATTTTATCCCCTAATATGTGTTATTTATCAAATCACTTTAAAATGGTTAAAAAAATTAACATACAAAATGGTTGAAAAAGTTAACGTCTGTTAACTTTATTGGCTTGATAAATTGTCATGTTAGCAATTAATAATTTTTTTAAATTTAGAAAAATTCAACTAAGTTTAAAAAATTATAAAAATTATTAATATTTTTATTTTTAAAAAATTAATTAATTGTTAACGTGATATACATGTGGACTGTCACATTGCAAAGTTAGCATATGTTAACTTTTCTATCGATTTTGGCGTAATTTGATAAACAATCTAAATTTAAGAGCTAAAAGAGGTGACAATTTAAATATATGGCTAAAATGACCTTTTTAATAAAATTAGAGGACCAAATAAGTTATTCTACCATTTTTTACTACACAAATACTTATAAAAATCCATATATTAAAAAAAATAAAAGTTCATTAAAAAAGACTAATTCTGAACGTTGAATTGGAAAATTCGGCTTATAATGAATAAGGTAATATTCCAATTTCAAGATATTCATTTATTCAAACTAGGTTATGTTTACGTCCTATTTCAATTAATTTTTATATTGTTTCTATTATCATATATAATATATTCTAATGAGAGTAGATTGAGTCTTAACTCGATTGGTATGGATATTACTGTAAATGCAAGATGAGATAGATTCGAGTGTGCTGAAGCGCATTATCCTCCTATTTATGGGTTGGGAAGGGACTATGGGTAGTTATAGAGTAAATATAATCAGAACTTATAATGATTTGTTTGTTCAAATTAAAATTTTATGTGTAAAACTGCACAAATTAAAGTTCATGTATGAAATTAAACATTTAATCAAAATTCATGTATAGATTTTTATATTTATCCTATAAAACTATTAACTATTCCAAGAAAATAACTATCTCACTAGTAATTTTCACGTGATAGAATTTGAACTTGAATGTTTAAGATCCTAAAATTAAAATATTTGTCATCGATACCAAACTTTGTGAGAATTAAGTTATAATTGGAATAATGTTAAAATATGCTATAAATTCCTGTATTATTTGTAAATTTAATATTTAGCCCCTATACTTTTATTTATAAGAATTTAATCTCTCTGGTTTTCAGATTTAAAAAATTAAGTCTAACTGTAACACTGTTAAAATCATTTTGTTAGATTCGGTTCTTTTTTTTAGTTACACTGCTACCAAGTAAGTATTTTTTTATTTTCAAAATACATCAACAAATATATATTTTTTAAATTAACATTGTTAACTAGGGATGAATAAAACTCGATTCGATTCGAAAAATAAAAAAATTAAAATTTTTGAGTTAACCGAGTCGAGTTATTCGAAGTATTCAAGTCAACTAGAATAAGTAATTCGAGTTTCAAGTTCGAATCGATTTGAATTTTACAATTCGAATAACTCGACTAATTTGAATAACATATTGGTGTAAATACCCTTTTGGTCCCTGTCAAGTTTAAAAATAAGCAAATTGGTCTCTTTCTCAACGAAAGTTACAAAAAAAATTCAAAATGTTTATAAAAATTCATTAAAATATAAAAATTCTAAAAAATATATAAAGAAAGTTAAAAAATTAAAAAATTCTAGAATAATATTTTTTGGGACCTAAATAAGTTAATTAATGATTTAAGTTTATCATACTACTAACATGGAATTAATTATACTATAACAATTTTATTTTTAACCAAAAAGTCTGCTAATTTGGCACGTCTTTGTCTACTATCTCTAGCAGTTTTAGGGTTTTCTTGTTTTTTTTATTGGTCTTGGTGTGGCGGCAATTTATCTCTTCAGATATCTTTCCTGCTTTAGCAATTTAAGTTACGTGCTTTTATGGAGACAGATTTTGCGGGGTTAACACTTGATGAAGAGGAAGATGAAGCTCTTCAAGTACAAGTTGGAGCGGATACGGATAGATAAGTGGAGGTTTGCAATTGGTGGGGTGTTTTTTAACAGCAAGTATTGTTCACTTCCCAGCAATGAGGAGTATAATGGCAAATTTGTGGCATCCCGTACGGGGGGTTCAAATTAGAGATCTAGGGAAAAAAGGTACTTATTTCAATTTTTTCATATAATGGATCTTGAAAGGGTTATAAAGGGTTCACCATGGACTTTTAATAATCATTTATTGGTTCTTCATAAGTTGCAAAGGGGGGAGGATCCTTTGAAAATCCCATTAATTGATTCTCTTTTGTGGGTTAATTACATGATGTTCCTATTGGTTTTGTCTCGGAAAATCTGGTAATCCAAATGGGTAAATTTATAGGAAATTTCATGGAGTATGATGGTTCAAACCTGGGAAAAGAAAATAGAAATTTCATGAGAATACGTGTCAAAATTGATATAAGGCGACCTTTGAAAAGGAAAAAATAGATAATGTGTTATGGAAAGTGCTCATATGTTCGATTTAAATATGAAAGGTTATCACTTTTTTGCTTTTATTGTGGTCGTTTGGGCCATAGTGATTCCTTTTGTGAAGCAAAGATGGCAATAGGAGTGGAAATTACAGAGATGGGATGGGACTTATCACTTAGGGCACAATCTCGTCGAGCCCTAACGATGACTAGTGTGTGGTTGCGAGAAGACGGTGAGGGGCAATGGAGGGGAAACAATAGGGGAAGGAAAATTTTGGGGAATAATTCAAAGAGTCTAGCGGAAAATAAGGTAATAGGAATAATCTGGATCCAGTACTGGGAATAAATCTGGAAAGGGTATCTAATCTATGAAAAGAAAATGGAAATTGGAGTGGGAATCAGGAGCATAACTTAATGGAACACGACTTTGAAGATGGAGTGTTTATTGGTGAGGAGGGTAAAAAAAGAAATTGAAGAGAAATTGAAGATGTCTTGGCCAAAGAAGAGACTAACACTTTGGCGGTCAGGAGTAAGAGGGTAGTGGAGGTTAGTCATCAATCGTTGGCAGCTGCCAAGTGGCAAGCCGACCGGGCACAATGAAAATCCTAAGCTGGAATATCCGTGGATTGGGGAGTCCACAGACAATTTGAAGAATTTGGCATGTGCTGAAGTTATATAATCCCCAAGTGATCTTCTTTATGGAGACAAAAATTTGTAACAGTCAAATGGAACGAGTTCGAAGAAGTTGTGGGTTTTTAAATGGCATTGATGTTGACTCAAATGGATCTAGAGGTGGATTATGTTTGGCTTGGCGTGGTGGTAAAAATATTCAGCTTTAGAGTTTTTCAAAATGACATATTGACGTGATCATTGACGATGTGGAGGAAGGACACAAATGGAGGTTTATTGGTTTTTGTGGGTATCATTATTCACATGATAGAGCTGATGCATGGAATTTCTTACGTCATCTAGGTACTGTTAGAGAGCTACCATGGATGGTTTGTGGGGAATTTAATGAAATTTTGTATGGTTTTGAGAAAAAAAGGTGGTTTACCTCGAGAGGAAGCACGAATGGAAGATTTTTGCAAGATACTGGAGGAATGTAATTTGTATGATATGTTGCGGAAGCGACGATAATATTAATAACAATATTATCAGAAATATTTAGATAATTATTATGCCAACAATTATACTAAGAAAATTCCCAGTTAAATTGGAGGGGTCACAAATGGTCCCGCTTAAAACCCAATAACTAGACAGAACTCACTTAGATATTTATAGCAATAATAACTAAATAAATATAACCAACATAAAGCTATTAAATATAAGCAAACAAATAAGAAATAAAATACCAGAGATTTAACGAGGTTCGGCCAATTTAGCTTACGTCCTCAGACACTACCAAATCAATATTTCTTCTAGAAATATTACAAAGGAGAAGATTTTGGGATGATACAACCAAAGGGGGAGGGGTTCTATATATAACAAACCAAACCCCCTCCATTTCTATCTTTTCCTAATGTGGGATATTGCCAATATTCAACAAATCTCCACCTTGGCGATATTCCACATCTTCGAACATCTTCTCATAACACAAACTTCAATAGTGTCTTCAAATTTGCAACCAATCGCCTTCTTCCCTTTTGGTAGTTGTGCCAGCTTCCACGTCTTGTTTTTTCTCTAGAGATTGCATTTCCTCTTCCATTGCACCTAACCATCTATTATTCTCTAAACTCTGAATGGCTTCGATGTAAGTGGATGGAATATTATCAACAACTGGAAGTGCATAAGCTACCATGTCAGTGAAACGAGCAGGTTTCTGAATTTCTCGTCTCTGCCTTCTGACTGCAATTGGCTCTGATTGCTGTTGAGGTTCTTGGGTAGAAACCTCTTCCTCATCTGACTCTGCATCTGCCAATGAAGAATCACTAGTGGTACCTTTTGCTGGAATTACCACACTTTGCTCAAACTCCACCTGCTGCGGAGTACACTCCACCTGCTGCGAAGTACTACTCACTCCTTCTGGATTTACCTTATTCAACATGGCAGATTCATGAAAGGTAACATCCCTACTGATTATCGTCTTCTTTGCCTCTAGACACCATAAACGATATCCCTTAACACCAGCATTGAAGCCCATGAATAGAGCCTTCTTTGCTCTTGGATCTAACTTTGATTCTTTCACATGATAATATGCAATAGAACCAAAAATGCGCAAGGTGTCATAATCAGTAGCAGGTTTTCCATACCATTTCTCCAAAGGAGTCTTGCCATTTATAGCAGATGATGGCAAATGATTGATGAGATGTTGAGCGTACGTCACAGCCTCAGTCCAAAACTTTCTATCTAATCCAGCATTAGATAACATACATCGAACTTTCTCCACAAGCGTTCGATTCATACGCTCTGCCACCCCATTCTGTTGCGGTGTTCCACCTACGGTGAAGTGCCTTACTATGCCACAATCTTGGCATATCTTCAGGAAAGGATCGCTTTTATATTCTCCACCGTTGTCTGATCGGAGAACCTTAATCGTCCTTCCTGTCTGATTTTCAACTTTAGTTTTCCACTTAAGGAAAACTTCAAGCACCTCATCTTTGTTCTTCATAGGAAACACCCAAACTCGTCTGGAAAAATCATCAATAAAGGTGACAAAATAACGTCTTCCTCCAAGTGATGGAGTCTTGGACGGTCCCCATACATCAGAATGCACATAATCCAGAATACCTTTAGTATTGTGAATCCCAGTGCCAAATTTCACCCTTCGTTGTTTTCCCAGAACACAATGCTCGCAAAATTCAAGTTTGCAAGTCTTTGTACCTTTCAATAATCCTTGCTTGGCTAGAGTTTGCAAGGATTTTTCACCAGCATGGCCCAAACGCATATGCCACAGCTGTGTTGCCTCAGCGTCCTTCTTGGTACTCGTAATTGCTGCTGCTGTTGTCCCGACCACTGTACTACCTTGGTAGTAATACAGATTGTTCTTTCTTATGCCTTTCAACATCACCAATGCTCCTGAAGTTGCTTTAAGAACTCCATCTCGTATTGTCACAACTAGGCCTTTAGATTCTAACGACCCCAAAGAGATGAGATTCTTCTTCAACTTTGGGACATATCGTACATCCCGCAAAATTCTAGTAGATCCATCATGACTCCTCAGTTTAATTGAACCTATCCCGGCTATTTTACATGTGTTATCATTACCCATGTAAACAACCCCTTCATCTAGTTTTTGAAATTCAAAGAACCATTCCCGAATGGGACACATATGATAGGAACAACCAGAATCCATGATCCACTCATCTGCATATAATGTTGAAGATGTCATACTAAGAGAAAAGTCTGACTCTGCTTCACTATTATATTCTGCAACATTTGTATCTTGCGGAGTCTTCCCTTTTTTCTTCAATTTTGGATAATCTTTCTTCCAATGTCCTTTTTCTTTGCAAAAAGAACATTCATCTTTGGCAACAGCTCGACCTTTGGACTTTCTTCTCTTCCCCTTAGACTGACTTTGCTGACGACCTCTTGTTACCAATGCTTCCACTGCTGCTTCACCTGAACCTTTCAACTTATCCTTTCGGCGTAGTTCATAGCTATACAATGCAGCAGTTACTTCATTGAAAGTTACTTCCGATTTTCCATGAAGTAGAGTAGTTTCAAGGTACTCAAACTCCTCAGGAAGCAATCCCAACAACATTAACGCCAAGTCTTCGTCTTCAAAAGTCACATCCAAATTCAACAAATCAGCCACCAGCTGATTAAAATTGGTAATGTGCTCGTTCATCGTGGTACCAGGAACATAATTGAAACGAAACAGTCTTTTCTTCATATGCAACTTATTTTGACTGTTCTTCTTCAAGAATTTCTCCTCCAATGCTTTCCACAATTTACTTGCAGAAGTCTCTTTACTGAATGTATACTTTTGCTCTCTGGAAAGACATGATCGAATTGTACCACATGCCAATCGGTTGATGGTCTTCCATTCTTTATCATCAACCCCTTCTGGTTTTTCTTCCTCAATGGCAATATCTAGACCCTGTTGAAAGAGGGCATCTAGAAGCTCACTTTGCCACATGCCGAAATGACCTGTTCCATCAAAAATTTCCACTACAAATCTCGTATTTGCAGTTCCAATCCTCGGCAAAATGTACGAAGTGGAAGTTGTTGATATGGATGGTTTTTCTTCTGTCATTTTTGCCATAGCTTCTATTTAATAGCCACCAAATGCGGAATACCCACAAGCTTTCGGAAATGTTTCTGATGTGTAAGATCAGACTAAGCTGCAAACACAGAGCATACTACAAAACCTTGGCTCGGATACCAATTGTTGCGGAAGCGACGATAATATTAATAACAATATTATCAGAAATATTTAGATAATTATTATGCCAACAATTATACTAAGAAAATTCTCAGTTAAATTGGAGGGGTCACAAATGGTCCCGCTTAAAACCCAACAACTAGACAGAACTCACTTAGATATTTATAGCAATAATAACTAAATAAATATAACCAACATAAAGCTATTAAATATAAGCAAACAAATAAGAAATAAAATACCAGAGATTTAACGAGGTTCGGCCAATTTAGCTTACGTCCTCGGACACTACCAAATCAATATTTCTTCTAGAAATATTACAAAGGAGAAGATTTTGGGATGATACAACCAAAGGGGGAGGGGTTCTATATATAACAAACCAAACCCCCTCCATTTCTATCTTTTCCTAATGTGGGATATTGCCAATATTCAACATGATATGGGGTTTTCTGGAAACTGGTTTACTTGGGAAAAAGGGAATTTACTCGAAACTAATATTCAAGAACGGTTAGACTGAGGTGTGGCGACTGAAGAATGGTTGCATTTATTTCGTGAATTTCAGCTTTAACATCTTCCACATACGTTTTCAGATCATTGCCCACTATTGGTTAATACAAAGAAGGAGTGCAGAGAGAGAATTCATAAAAGTTTCAAATTTGAAGCATGATGGGTATTGGAAGATTTGTTCTTTAATGAGATCAAAAGTATTTGGGAACATGCGGAGGGAGATTTTTTAAATAAGCTGGAATGTATAAAAAGGGGCTTGGAGCTATGGGCTGGTCAAATTCGGTATTCTAAAGAAGAAAGGAAAAATGTGTTATCTTCAAAATTGGCCACACTACTAGAAGCTGAGAGAGATGAAGAAAATTTAGCAGATCTGATCTGTAACAGCCCAATTTTGACCCTAATTGGATAAAGTAGTTCTGGAACCACAAATCCAAGTCAAAAAATATTTTAATATTATTTTTAGTATTTGCAGTATGTGAATTAATATGTGCGAAAATTTCGTATAAAAATTTTATCGTTTGAATGCTCAATTTGATAAAATGACTTAATCGCGTAAAATAAAAATTTAGAGGTCAAATCTAAAAGCACTCAATTGTTGTTGTCTTTTAAAAATGGGGGTCTTAGATGGCAATTAGGCCATTTAAATGATAGTGGGTGGCTATGGACAACTTTATCCTTGTGTTATATGAAATATAAATTATTTAATAAAGGTTAATAAGGTAAATAAATAAAATACTAATATATGTTAATTAAAAACAAAGTAAAAATTCAATTGTTATCATCCATGTTTAGCCAAAACTAGAGAAAAGAAAGAAGAAAAAACACAAGCATAGATTTGGCCATGTTCAAGCTTGATTTAAGATCAAGAACCAAAGAAATCGGAGTTGGATCGGGGAAAAGCTAAAGTCGTCGACTAATCGTCTGGTTTCGATTTTACATTGTCCGAGGTAAGTCTATTAGTAATTAGAAGTTATTAAGTTAATATTTATATATGTATACTAATTGTATTTTGTGTTGAGCTATAATTAAAAGTATATTGATTGAATAAATTTTGAAGTATGGATGATATATATATAACATGTTCGAATATACAAGTATAATCTTGTATAAATTTATGGGTTGAAATAAAGGTAAGAAATGTATATAAGTATAGTTGATATTCGAATAAGCATGTATATATATATGTAAATTTCTTGTATTGAATTTAGGTAAGAAAGTTATATATGCATATGTTAGATTCGAACATATATGTAAATACATGAACAAGTCTTCAATTTAGATAAAGGTATGAGTATCTATGTATGTATATGTATATATATATATATGTATATAATGCTCGAATATATATACATATATATAAGTTCTTGAATTTAGTTAAAGTATGAATGTTGTATATGTATACATTTTTGGTTTTAATCAAAGGTATGTATAACATATATATATTAGGTTCGAATATATATATATAGGTATATACATGTATAAACTCTTGGATTTGATTAAAGATATGTAATTCATGATTGTATATGTAGTTTCGAATAAGTATGTATATGTGAGTTGCAATTTATATATATGCTATATTCGAATGAGCATGCTAACATATATATATGTTCTTTTATTGAATTTAGGAAGGACATTTATATAAGTTTATATGAGATTCGATTATGCAGGTATACATGTATATGTTCTTGTAATGAATTTAAGTATGAAATTTATATATGTATATGGAATATTCAATTATGTATATATATTCTTGTAAAAGTTTTTGAATGGAATTGAAGGTATGAAATTATTAGTTTGGACCATTATAAGGTGATTGGACATTTCAGACTTTACATCTAGTAGGTTTGATGCTGGTGAAATATTTCGGACTTTATGTCTAGCAGGCTTAATACCGGTGAAACAATTCGGACTATAAGTCTAGCAGGCTAAAAGCCGGTGTACTGAATCAGGTTTTAAAACCTAGCAGGCTGAGTGTCGATGAATCTGTTTATATTATGTGTTTAAATATGATGGATATGCATATGAATTATGTCATATGTATTTGAAGAACATGTATATACATTCGGTGATAATATGTAACACCCTCTAACCCTAAACTGTTGCCGCAACATGGCTATGAGGCATTACAGAACATATCGGTCAATTTACGAGCAATTTATAAGTAAATAACAGACATAGCATACTTTAATCAATACATCACCTAAGTACATGCCACATTATCAAAACAAAGATACATCACTAAAATTTCTCTGAGGTCGAGATTGCTTTGGATGCTGGACTAGACACTGGCTTTCTACTAACCTGCGCACGGAAACAACCGTACGCTGAGCATGAGTATACTAAGTGGTATTACCATAATTCAAATCTATAACATTATACAAATAAATATGCATATTCAATTTATGCTAATAATCTTTCAATAAACATTTAATACATTAAATCAACTTGTTCCAACAACAACAATAATAATAACTATATTTCAATTCGATGCGTTCATTTATAATCAATTTGCACTTATAATAACTTTAACACTCAATTTATACATTAAATCCATAAATAAATTTCAATAACTTGTATTCAATTAAATTCACATATTATTTCACTATTTCAAATCATTTTATTTTCACTTCTCATTTTTCAACAATAGTTATTTCAATTTGCTTTTCTTCACTTAGATTTTTACATCATCTCATACTACCAAAACATTTCATGAATTATATCATTATCTATTTCTTGAACCCATGGTTCATACATTTCATTTCTATATTTCAATTTAATATCTCATTTCAATTCATTTTCAAGATCATTCAATAAAATTTATATTATCAAAATTATTCATTTACCCCTATTAACTTAACTCGGACTTTTGTGGATACACAGATCCAACTAAACACACCAATACTACACATTGTACCTTCACGGTACACAACACCTAAACAGTAATCAGTAACGGTAGCAGTAACAGTAACAGTAACAGTATTCAACACACAAAGTGTTGAATCTGTAACAGTAAAGGTAACTATATTTGACACACAAAGTGTCGAATCGATAATAGTAACAGTAGTCGGCATATAAATGCCTGATCAGTAAGCTGGTAAAAACTCCTACTCTTCCATATCCTATGGCATGCCAACTATATCCGACTAGTTAATAGGGTATTTAATTCACTTTTCAATACAATTTCCATATTAGTTCAGTATCAATTATAATTCCTTATTTCAATCAGTTTCACAGTATTGCAGTAATTCATTACTTTAGTAATTTCACAGTTCAATGCAATACACATAACAATATTCAGTAATTTCACAATTCAATTCAGTACTCAAATACAACATTCAGTATTCCATAATTCAGTTCAGTATCAGTCTCACATATCAATTTCCACTTTCTCAATTCAACTCCAATAAAATCCATATCAATCACCAATTTCAATATTCCAGTTCAATACCACAATAGTTCAATAATTCAATTCAAACCATTTCAATTTCTATTCAATAATCACATTTCAATTTCACTCAATTCACAATTTCTCATGTTCACAATTCAAATCAAATTTTCAATCTAATATTCATTTCAATACCACATTAATTCTTTTAATTTATATCATATCACTAGTAATTTCCATTCAATTCACATTTAATTCAATATTGATATTCACCTTATTTTTATTTACTAAACATATTATTCAAAATTCAACAATAGCTATTAATAAATTCAATACCAATACGTATTTATCATTCAATTCAATCATGACACTTACCTCAATTTGCTTATCATGTATATTAATTTTAATTTTAACAATTAATAATTAAATTTGAATTATGGTAATAGTAACCGAAATTTCTCTCGAGTCACTTCTTGTCCACCTTTTTCTTTCCTTGCTCGGACAATGACTCTTGCACGATATTAGCTACGTAATTAAACAATTAAAAATCATTAATACACAATTTCATCAAAATATTTCCATTTATACCTAAACTTTACCTAAATTATAATTTAATCCCTTATCAATACTAATTTTATTTTCCCAATCTAACTCTATATTCTCTCTTAATTCTTACTATAAACTCATTTTAATTATTCATTTTCACCATAAATCCCTAATTTCGAGATTCTTTCAATTTAGTCCCTACTATTCAAAATTTACACTTTATTTTACAATTAAATCCTTTACTAACTTCTAACTTTAAATTAAATCAATTTAACCCCTAATTCATCATCTTTCCCAACATGAACCATGTCTAAAAAAAATATAATATCTTACAAAATTTCAGCATAAATCCAATAATACTTTGTTCTACGATTCCAAAAACATCAAAACTAAGAGAAAATGTATTAAATTAACTTACCAAATTAACTTTGAACCTTGAAACCCAAATTTCCCTTTTTCTTTTTCTTTCTTTCTTTCTCCCATGTTTCTTCTCTATTTCGTCCATGCTTAATGTTCTGTTTCTTTCTTTCTTTTATTTCATTTGCTTTATATATATAATAATATAATAATATAATATAACAACATACTTATTAATTAAATAAACATAATATATAATATATATTTTAAATTAAAAATATCTTAGATATTTCTTTTGTTATGCCGCCTCAATTTAGGCTGATGGCATAATTACCTATTTGGTCTTTTTAACTTTCTTTAATCTGTAATTAAATTTTTATCTCTATTACAATTTAATCCTTTTTCATAATTACTTCTAATTAAGTCAAATTCACCTAACCAAAACCTAATTGATCACACAACTAACTTTGTAAGTATTTTTAATAAAATATTTATGAACCCGTTTCACTAAAACGACAGCCCGATAATTCACTTTCCAATGCCTGCACTTTTTAGGTCGTTACATAATACTTGCTAGGCATATGTATATATGCATTCAGCTATTCATGTTTAAAGTGTATATACATTTTGTTATTATATTTGTTATGTGTATAAGCATTCGGCTATTCATGTTTAAAGTGTATATACATTCGATGATAATATTTGTTAAGCATATATGTATATATACATTCGGCTATTCATGTTTCAAATTGTATATGCTTTCGGTTTTAAGTGTTGATAATTATGTGTGCATTTGACTATATGTAAATGATATGTAAATGTATTTGATTATAAGATTTTGATGAGTATTTATATATACAATTGGTTGTATGCATGTTGTTTATATATATGTACTCATTGATATGAATTCTATGAGTTCATATAATTGGTTATAAATAAGATGATTATGAATAACAAATATTCAAATGATAACATGCATGGTATATTGTGAATTCTTTAAGTGTACCAGGAAATTATATAATTATTTATATATATTTTAGTTATGCTATAGACTTACTAAGCTATAAAAGCTTCTATAGACTTACTAAGCTATAAAAGCTTACTTTGTTTGTTTATGTCTTTCTGTTTTTTTTAGACTTAAAGATTAAGCTTCAAGCTCGGGGATCGTCAGCAAGATCATCACTCTATCTATTGTCTCGGTATTAAAATGTTTAAATTTTAACTTATGGCATGTACAGACTAGATAATGTTTTGAAGTTCGTACTTCTATATATAATGTATATGAGATTAATAGCCATACAAAAATGGCTTATTTTCTTATGGTTTATTTGTATAGTAATGTCTTTGTTTTGTTCAAAATGGTTAAAAGAGAAGCTTAAAATTTTGCATGTTTAATATTAGACCTAGTTTATAATATGTAACTGTAAAAAAAATTAAACTTTAATAAATGTCTGTTTTGATTTGTGTTTTGAAATGTAATGCCTCTTAACCCTAATTTGGCAACAGATACGGGTTAGGGGTGTTACATGATCTATACAAAAATCTAACTCAATTTTGAGATTGATAAGGATGAACGTTATTGGGAACAAAGGGCGAGGGTTAACTGGCTGAAATTTGGGGATAAAAATACAACTTTTTTCCACAAACAAGCAACACAGAAGCAACAGAGGAATCTAATCCATAAACTGCAGCATGATGATGGGAGGGAGAAGGATGAAATAATGGAAATGAGAATGATAGCTAGATCATACTTCCAACAACTATTCTCATCTTGAAGAAAAGGAAATTATGAGCATATTTTATCAGGAGTTACTAGTATTTCAGACGAAGATAATTTAATGCTAAAGGCGAGATATACGAAGGAGGAGTTTCGAAGGCTTTGGCAGAATTGGGTTCCACAAAAGTGCCAAGAGAAGATGGGTTTCCAGCATTATTTTATTAGAAGTGTTGGTCAATTATCGGGGAAGAGGTCACTAATTTTTGTCTCATTCATCCGAATGGAGGGATGGAAATAGGTCCAGTCAATAAAACTAATATTGTATTAATCCCGAAATTTCTAATCCAGTGGGTATAACACACTTTAGGCCTATTAGTTTGTGTAATGTTATCTACAAATTGATGGCTAAAGTTCTGGCAAATCGCATTCGAAAAGTGCTAGACAAATGCATTGATCTTGCTCAAAGTGCTTTTGTCCCTGAGAGATTGATTTCGGATAACATGTTGCTGACCTATGAACTACTTCATAGGTTGAGACATAAAAGGGCAAGGAAAAAAGGATTTATGGAGGTAAAGTTGGATATGAGTAAGGCATATGATAGGGTTGAATGGAACTTTTTGGAGGAAATAATGAAGAAACTAGGATTTGATTATGAGTGGGTGGCCTTACTAATAAAGTGCATAACTACAATTTCTTATTCGGTGGTTCTAAATGGGCACAGTGGAGAACTTTTCTCTCCTTGTAGAGGATTATGACAGAGAGACCCATTGACTCTGTTCCTATTCTTATTCCGTGGAGAAGACCTTTCTAGCCTTATGAAGTTGGGAATGTAGGAGAAAAAAGTGAGAGGTGTCAAGGTAAGAAGAAGTGGGTCGCAGGTTTCACACTTACTTTTCGCAGATGATTGTATGTTGTTTGGGAAAGCTACTGAGAGGAGTTCAATTTTTTTGAAATAGATCCTCCATGAATACGAAGCTTGCTCGGGACAGAAAGTAAACTATTCAAAATCTACAATTTTTTTCAGTAGTAATACGCGGAAAGGAGAAAGAAGAACAATTACTCGAGTTCTTGGGGTGCAAAGCTCAAATGATTTGGAAAGGTATCTAGGGTTACCTAATTTGGTGGGTAGAAGAAAGAAGGCAGCGTTCCAGATTTTGAAGGATAGACTAAAACAACGAGTTGATAATTGGAGTATCAAATATCTCTCACAAGGGGGTAATGAGGTTTTTATCAAAGCTATTTTACAGTCTATACCAATTATTCAATAACGTATTTTTTTCCCTAAATCTTTATACAAGGAATTGGAGGGTATAATTGAAAATTTTTGGTGGCAAAAAAGTAAGGGGAAAAATGGGATTCATTGTTGTGCTTGGAAGGATATTTGCTTGGTGAAAGAATTGGGTGGTCTGGGCTTCAGAAGTTTGGATAAATTTAATATAGCATTATTAGCTAAACAGGGTTGGCGTCTCATTAATTATCAAAATTCTTTATTAGCCCAAGTTTTAAAAGCTAAGTATTATCCAAATACGAATTTCTTAAATGCTCCTTTAAGTAACCTACCTTTACTTACCTGGATGAGTATTTGGTCAACAAAAAAACTCTTGGAAGATGGATTATGCTGGAGGGTCGGTAAGGGAGACCATATTTCATTATGGACTGATCGCTGGATATCGGGAAATACTGAAGATAGAATACAAAACAACAACAGCAATGAAAGTATCAGAATAGTGTCCGACTTAATCAATAAAGATAGTAGAACGTGGAACAGAGATTTGATTTTCCATACCTTTAATACGAATATCGTTAGAAGAATACTACAAATTCCGCTATCAAAGTCAACCCATAAAAACTTCCAGGTGTGGAGAGGGGAGGCAACTGGAGACTTCTCAGTAAGGAGTGCCTATAAACTATTACAAGATATTACAGTGAATCCTAGTGTTTATTTATAGACCGATACTAAAAGCTTTTACAGGAAACTGTGGTATTTACACATGCCCTCAAAAATCAAAATTATAGTATGGAAAATTTTGTGGAACTACATTCCCATTTTCTCTAATCTGAAGCTGAGAAGAGTGATGGCTGAGGATCAATGTATGAGATGTAGTCAAGGAGAAGAAGACTGCAACCACGTATTCCAATTGTGCTCTACAACGAAAGAAATATGGAGTCACTTAAATTTCTCCTGTGTTTTCAACAACAGTAGTCTAGATCTTTGGAGTTGGCTTACCTAGGTTTTCAACTAAGGGACAAATGAGCAGTGTAGAATGTTTTGTTGCGGGATCTGGCTAATCTAGACAAATAGAATCAAGTTAATATATGAAGGCAAATCAAGCATGAGTTGGGATATCTCCAAACAAATTAAAAGTTATATTTTAGAATTGGAAGGTATTAAAGATAGGGAACTCAGCTTGGAAACTAATGCAAGACCTAAACAAAGCATACAAAGGGCGAACGTGGCTATTTTTTTCGATGTTGCTTTTGACACACAAAACTTCAGATTTGCATCAGGCCTAGTCGTTAAAGACAAGGGGGGCAGATTCATTGCGGCAAAATCGATTCTTCACGACAACGTTGCATATTCGTTCGCGGCGGAAGCATATGCAGGATTTCAAGCAACAAAATTAGAGATTCATTTGCGCTATCATACTTTGGACATAATAGGCGACTCGAAATCAGTGATAACAAAATGCCAAAATGCAAATCTCGACAGGTTAGAAATAGGAGCAATTATCAGTGACATTCAAAGTCTAAAAGCTCATTTTCAAGAAATCAGATATTACTTTACTCCAAGGTCAGAAAACACAGAAACCCATCGATTAGCAAAAGAAACACTCAAGTATGGAGAGGAACAGTACCTGAAGGGAGGGATTTCAAGATCGTTTAGAGGAGAATCGGAGGAAAATCTCCTGGGCTCTTCAGAGTAAAAGGAAAGAGGAAACGATTATGGCTATCGATTTGAAAGAGGAAAAGTGTTGTGACTTTTGAAATGAAAAATGATGCCGATTGAGAAGAAAGCAGATAAGTAAAAGATTTTTAGGAGATCTGCTATTACTTTACAGTGGTCTTGGGCAAAGGAAATGTTAGGTACATTAATGAAGGCCAGCTGTACTGTTCGACTGGAGTGAAGTTTGAAAATTTAGGGTGGGTTTGGATGGGCGATTGGGTGCGGTGCGGTGCGTTTAGCTTACTTTTATCTCACGCTACAGTATCGCTACAGTATCTAATCTCACCGCCACCGCTGATTTTACACTAACTGCAGGTAAAAGCACCACCTATCTAAACTCACACTTATTTTCTTTTCTTTCTGTTCATGCTTTTGATTTTATGGGCTAATTTGATGGTGGCCCGCTTTATCGTTGTCTACTTTTGTTCTCTTAGGATCAATTAGTTGGGTTTAGCCCAATGGACTATTATTTGTTTCAAATTTTAAGTTATAATCCAATCGAATTATTTTTTAAAAAAAAATTATACTGTAACAAGATTTTAATTTGACATGTTTGATTATTTAATTTAACTTGAACAATTTCACTCGATTCAACTTGACTCGATTCTAAAAAAATTCAAATCAAGTTAGGATAATAAAATAAGACTCGCCAACTTGGTTAACTTGATTTTTTTCATTTAATTCGATCAAACGCTCACCCCTATTATTAACAATTGGGCCTAAAATTAAATTTTTAAAAAGTTGAAAAACTAAATTTAAAAAAAAATATGTGAATTGAATTAAAAATTTATTATGTCTCATATTAACCTTAAAATAAGCCTCTATTAGGGAAAAAAAGGTTATTCCATTATATAACGTTTAATATTGTAAAGTCACGTAATTAGTAAGCCTAAAATATTAAATTTCTTTACTAAAAAAATAATAATTTCCTTTGGGCTACTGGACAGCCAATTTGTATGCCTCATCGGCATTTATTATCACATAAAATAAGAGGACATTAATTACCAAAAATAAAAATAAAAGGACATGCAAATTGTTTTCT
Source organism: Gossypium hirsutum (assembly GCF_007990345.1). Taxonomy (NCBI): domain Eukaryota; kingdom Viridiplantae; phylum Streptophyta; class Magnoliopsida; order Malvales; family Malvaceae; genus Gossypium; species Gossypium hirsutum. Next base: position 59,888,704 of record NC_053447.1, read on the forward strand.
ATTTTAAGATTATTCCATTAATGTAGAAAAACAATAAAGGAAATAGTATTTAAAAAATGTTTTCTCCTCGTAAAAGAAGGGTAATTTATATTCGCAGTCACTAAACTATTAGTGAATTTTTTTTATGGTCATCAACTATAAAAAGTTATAAAATAGTTACTTAACTATTTAAATTTATCTTTTTTGGTCACCCTAGGATATTTGGGTGTTTTCATTTTTTTGTGTTAGCCAACTGGTGATTGAAAAATGACAAAATTGTTGGCGGGTGACCATTTTGTAACTTGTCATGGTTGGATGATCAAAAAAAGAAATTTACTTTAGTTTAGTGGCCCTTTTGTAACATTTTTATAGTTGGATGACTAATAAAAAATTTACTAATAATTTGATGACTACTAATGTAAATTACCCTAAAAAAGTTTTTTTTTTAAAATACATTTACTCGAAATTCGATTTTTTCTATGAAAAACTAGTCAACGCAATTATAAAATGTTTAGGAAAAATTTAATGCCCGTGAAAATTAGATTGATAATAGAACAGTTTAGATCGATAATCGAATCGATTAGATTGATTTATCTTTTAAATATAATAATATAAAATTTCCTAAAAAATTCTAAAATTTTCGTATAAGTCAAAGGAAACAATAATAAACATAAATTTGATTCAAATGATTTTTTAATAAGTCTTTTACTCGGTTGAATTGATTGGTCTCATCTAGTTTTGTAATCATGTGAAAATCTCTCATGAATTTCAAAAACAATTTCTTTATGGGTGAGTATTCGATACAATAGCAGTGTACTTCTTTGATTATTTTATAAGCAATCTTAAAAACTTGACATTTGTCTCTATTTTTTTCATATTAAATTGTACACCTATATATCACTTGTCAACCTTCTCATTCTATTTGTGGGGTCTAAAAACTCCACTAGTAATGTTCCAAATAAATTTTCTTATATGTATATATTTAAATATTTAGTATCGAATAGTTTTTATTTTGAAATATTTAATTCGAATCCAGTTGTGAGAAATTTAATATTTTTAAGTAAAATTTTCTATTTGAGTGTTGCAAACAAATAAAACAGTTTTGATAAAGTTTTACCTCATTTAAAAATTCTATCTAACTCAATTTTGAATTTACTTGAGAATCTCTATGTAACACCCCTAACTCTTATCCGTCACTGGAATAGGGGTACGGAGCATTACCAAAAATCTATAACATAAAAGACATTCATTTTTAAACATTAGATAAATCATATCACAATTCAATTAAATACATGCATATCGTCCCTTATTCGAGCCATCGAGGCCATAGAAACACTTTAAAAATGATTCGAGACTAAATAAAAAAACAATCAAAAACTTTAGGAAAAAGTCAGAAATTTAAACTGCAGGGGTCACACGGCTGTGTAACCAGGTTGTGTGGCTCACATGGCTAAGACACACGTCTGTTTCTCAGGCCGTGTAACATTCGAAATGGCCTCACATGCCCATGTGCCAGGCCGTGTGCTAGGCCATGCAACTTTTGAAAAATAACCATTAACAACCTACAGGGGACACACACCCGTCTCTTAGGCCGCGTGGACAAGAAATAGGCCAAAATCAAGCTTTCTTTCACTCAATTTCAACGATTACCAATACGCCAAATGAACCTATGATCAATGCACCAAAACATGCCAAAATATGCATAATAAGACCATTTCAATATACCATAAGCCCATTCAACCAATATGCCATTTAGGCACCTCAATCACAACCAAGCATTCATACTTACATTTGCATCAAAAGGATCATGTTTCATCCAAACAAACTTAACTAAATTCTATATCAACACATAACCTAATTGACCACATTTCAACCATGCCAACACATACCACTTTGGCCATTTAACCCATGCATCAATTTGGCAATAAAAACACCAATCATCAAAACATCAAATGCCAAAAGCACACCAATCATATTACTATATTTACAAGCCAAACATAACAACTAGTTCATCAAACACAAGTTCACCTCTACATGCCATTATAACCTTGATCAAGATATCAAATCTACCGATATAATCGCTGGATAGTATGATACATCTCCGACAAGCTTCCAACCTGACCGAGCTTCCAATAATCTGTAAAGTAAGAGAAAGATGACTACGTAAGAAATGAATGCTTAGTAAGCTCGACGAAATAAAATGATAAATTTTACCAAAGTAAATACAATAGTTCAAACAATAATAATCAACCATGAGAATTCCCTATCATCCACAATTTCAACCAATGAATTCATCTATGTTTAGATCAATATTCAATAAATAGCAAATCTTTTGAATTCATTAAACAAATTACCTTATAGAGATTTTCCATTTGAAGAATGACTTACGGATAAGAGTACATCGTTAAATCAACCGAACATACCAGACAGAAGCTCATAAGAGCTGATCCAACCGAAACACACCAGACAGAAGCTCATAAGAGCTGATCCAACTGAAACGCACCAAACATAGAGTATAACACGAGAGTTCGCAACAAATGTTGAACATTGATTTACTCGGGTAATATACAGATATCTCCCTCCAATACTATCTCCACTCAAAGCCGCCGTAACACACCAAATCACAATTATACTCTATCCCGCTTTGAATCCAAACTGAGTATCAAATTCAATATTATATCTCAAATTACCATTAACTATCAATAATTAAAAATAAATATACAAGTTGTACCATGTTAATCTATTCAACAATTCATATTGATGTTAAATTCTAACCATACGAACTTACTTGGCCAAATCACAGAAATGTCAAAGTATAAAGGCTATTTGATAATTTTTCATTCTCCTCGATTTTCTATTCGATCTTGATCATGCAATGGTATAGCCATAGCCAAAGAAGCACGTCCATGGTGAATTCGGTGGTGAACAAAACCAAAAATGAAGAAGAAAACCTTATGTTTTCTTATTTTAACATTATTATATTATTTTAATATTAGAAAATAATATATAAAACATATAAAATTAAAGGAAATTAAAACTTAAACCGTCCACCATCTTAAGAATGAGTAATTTACCCATTAAAATTTAAAGGAAATTAAAACTTAAACTTTTACACTAATAGCGATTGACTTTTTCAACTATTACGATTTAGTTCCTTTTTGCTTAATTAACTATCGAAACGTTAAAATTTTTTAATGAAACTTTAACAAATTCCTGTTAAATAAAATAAGAGATTGCTTGCAAGTTAAATTAAACATAATATATTTTTTTCTAGAAGATTTAACATTTATTAGTATAAATAAACTCTTTTACAACATTAGAAAACACATTCGTTAAAATATTAGAACTCATAACACTTTTGGAGGAGAATTTTGCGTTTACGTGTTTGGTTTTTTTATCTCCATCTTTTGTACTCTTCGTTTTTTTGCTATTATAGTAAATTATCTTTACTCGTGGTTTTTTATCCTCTTTAGAGAAGTTTTTCCATGTTAAATTTGTGTGTTTAATTTCTCAATTTCTTCCTCTATTTTTATTTATTCGTTGCTTAATCGAGTCAATCCCTAACAATTTTATTTGTTCTTTATTTTCAATCTTTTTTATTTTATAACACGTTACCAACACTATTCTTTTTTATTTTATAATATGACCACTCCAAATCTGTTGCTTAAGTTGTTGTCGATTGCCTTCTAGAGCTATTACAATTTCTATCTTTAATTGAGGCCTGCACACTATGGATAATAATTATCCAAAGAAATTAAATTTATATAATCCATACGTAGGTGATGATGATGTTAAAGATCTTTAGTATATTTTACTATGATTTATTTATTATACCATGTTTATTATAACATGTTAAACATTTTCTTTAAATATAAAATTTTTCCTTATTTTCCTCTTTTTATGCTTACGCTAATTTTTTAATTAGATTATCTTCACGTTCGATAAAAAATAATTATTTTGAGTTTGGTTACTATTTCTCTTAATAATATTATTTTAAAAGTTTGAATAGGTTGTTCTTCCATACAAGAATGTGCTTTTATATTGCATTTTAATTTTAATTTTATATATGCAAGTGGTAATATATAAATAATTGTATTAATATTTAGGGTAAATTATATAAATAGTCACTTAATTATAAAAAAATATTTTAGGAATTAAAAAGATATACAATTTAAGTATCCAAGTTACATAATTCGATCATTTTAGTCATTTAAGATTTTTTTGGCATTTTTTTAAAGCATTATCCGAGGTGAATTTAAAAATGAAAGAGTTATGTTTTTAATGTGAGTAATTTTAAAAGAGTGATCAAAATGATCGAATTATATAAAGTACGCATTTAAATTATAAAAATTATAAAATACTTGCCTAAAATTAAAATTTTAAATAATTAAATTACTATAAAAATAGTTTACACTAACAATTATTGAAAATAAGAGAAACTTAAAAAAAGAAGAAGATATTGATAATTTTTTAAGAGACATCCATATTTATGTTGATAAACTAGCTAACAACATCAAAGAACACCACTGTCACCACCATTTTCATTTTCACACAAATTTTGTTTTTCTTTTTTCCTTTTTGTTTGACCTATTAAAGACTCACCCATTTCTCCACCAAAAAAACTTCTTTGTATCATCTTTTACATCCCATTTCAATCAATCTCTCAAAATTTCCCCCTTTTTTCTGTCTGTAATCGCCCTGAGTTTTGTATCTTCGTTTTTTATCCCCAAAATCCAAGGAGCAAGGCTGCCTTGTTTCCCCCAAGTATTGACTTTTATTTCTGGGGTTTTCCCCTTTATTTAAGTTGAGCCCCAAAAATTATTTTTCTCAACATTTCGTAAGGATCTGAGCTTGACCCAACAAGTTGTTTTGAGGATATTTGATCTGCGAGTTCTTTTGTTTTTGTTGGTACATGTTTTTTTCCTAAGCTTGTTTGATGATCAGTTTTACCCTTGATTATTTATATTTGATGAAAATTTGAATGATCTGTTTGAGAATTGTTTGGTTACTGAGAACCTGATCTTAACTGATTGTGAAATGAAAAGTTTTCATGTGAAAATTTCAATTTTTCTGTTTCTTATATCATATTTTGGGGGTGATGAAATTTAAATATTGCTGATTGAGCATTGTTGTTTTGTTTGATAGATTTAAAGAGCTGAAATATTATTTCTTATATTGTAAATTTTTTATGTTTATTTTGTTTGATACTGAATGACTGATTCCCGCGATCTATGAAGTTTGATTTTTTTATTATCAAATATGTGATGTACTTGCATTGATTTTTGTATGGTTGCAGCTACATTTGCTTTGTAATTGGTAAAAATAAAATCTCTTTTGAAGGGTATTTGCTAAATAGTCTATTTGGTATCCGCTTTGAGAGAAATCTAATGGATGATTTATAGCAAGAATTGCATGTTTCCACATTTTGCTAAATTACTCAATGATTGTGTTTTTATTGTTTATAATTTGGTATCTGGCAATGTCATGACAGCAAAAGCTTATGTAAATCTTGGTTTTTTTTTTTCGTAAGGGCGCTTTAAAAAATTTCATTACTTAGTCATTGATCATTTGATCTTTGCAAATCTGCGGTGCTTTGCTATATGTGTTTATTAGTTTCTATGTTGGTAAAGTTGGTTACTTTTTTGGTTACAGGAGATCTGGAGTGGTGCTGAGGGAAGTCGGGCAATGTGAATTGCATGGAGTGAGGATGCCAGAATTGCGAAGTGGAGCCCGGAGATCGAAACGCCTTGGTGATCTTGAGCCTC